>NW_017728947.1:77397759-77437524 GCF_001723895.1 Crocodylus porosus
TTTTGTGCATCAATATGAATTCATCACGTTAAGACTTAAAAAAAAAAAAAAAAAAAAAAAAAAAAGAATTGCTGTGGACCAGACTGATCTTGGCTTGCCTATTAGTGGGTCTCTGGACTGGGCTAGTGATCAGCACTGTATCGTGTACCTATTAGCTACCCTCTTGAGTGTGAGCTTTCTATATGAAAAAAGCAGTCCCTGAAAAGGTCTTTTCATTCAAATACTTATCAAGACTGTAGCCCTATCCCAAAAGATGAGTTCCTGGCTCTATGGAATTAATCCAGGTACTCTTGCAGGGGAAGACGTGCATACACAGCAGAGAATTCCAACAGAAACCTCAGGTGGATGGGTGGAATGCCTAAGCTATGCTGAATGTGCTTAATGCAAGCCTTTCTACATATCTTCCAAAGACAGAAGAGGCACAAGCACAGGTTTATGATGTAAAGAACAGGAAAGAGCAGGAACAGGAATTTCAAAGCCTGCAGATTTCAACAACAGAGCCCAGCCTGGCAAACTTTGAAAAGAACAGTTACTCCAGACAACAGCATATGCAGCCTGAGAAAGCAATAAGAACTAGGCTTCCACATGACTGGGTAAAAGTCTTCAAGGTGAATCTGAATTTATTCCAGAGATGGAAGTGCTAGAACCAAGTAGTGTCCATCAAGGCATTTCAGCCCAGACCCCAAGAAGAAAGTTTAGAGATGGTTTTTGAGAGATCTCCAGTCAAAATATAAGCACTGCAGTCACAGCTCCCTCTAGCAGCACTATACACCCTGCTTCATGTCCTGCACAACTATGGGAGGAGCGTCCATGTTGACTGCAAGAGGAAGACAAATCACTCCATTTTGCAGGTCCCATGCTCGCTTTAGGCTCAACAATGGCTTCAGTTTTCCAACAGACAAATATTTAGAGTCAGATCCTCAGCTGTGGTAAATCACCATTTCTCTATTCAAGACAATCAAGTTCCTTCAGTTTATATTGACCTTCCAGCCCAGAGACTGCTTCCTAGACTTACATCCATTGAAAGGTTGGATGCTGGAGGGAATCTTTGTATTTGTATATAGTTCCTTTTCTTACCCTAGCTCAAAGGGTAAAAGAATCCAGTCTGGGGCTGAGTGACACTATAGGATATGTAAAATTTTCTTCAGAGCATATCTCATGCTGCACAGGGTACAAAAGGGCCAAGAAGTGACTTAACTTTTGTGCCAGAGTTAGAGTCCCAGTGCAAGCCATGCAAACTGCTGGTATCAAAGACAAATAGTTCCTTGTCTGTATTGAATCTGGAGCCTAGAAGCTAGCAGGGAAAATGAGTTAGGCACAATTTGTTGCTATCAAACAATCCCAAGCTGAGCCACAACTCCAAGAAAATCTCTCACTGCTGCAAGAGAAACAGGAGTCATTATCAAGGAACAAAGCAGGATCAATTTTCCACTGTTCCTGAAGTTTTACCCCTCTACATCCGCTGGAGTAACAAAGATTCCTAAAACATCATCTAGCTAAAATGTGTAAACTATCTTTGGGACTTTATCTATAAAGATACCCACCCTTCCTTGCTTCTCAATAGCCAGGTGCTAGTTTGCTGCCATCGGTGTCTAAATCAACACTAAATCATCACTGGTGGGAGTGCCTTGCATCAATCCTCTCCTTCCATGAGCCCTTGAAGGCACTGCAGACCCGATAGCAATGGGATCCCCCGCAGAGAAAATACATGTTCACAATATCAGAAATGCCATCACTAAAGGTATAAGATGCCCCATCATGTTACCACAAATGCAGCAATGCAACACCTGCCTATCATACTGCCACAAGCTGACTATCCATAGCCGCTCTTTTAGCTCCCATCAGGACCTGGGGATCCTTTCAACCCTCTCCCTTGTCCTTTCCTACACATCATCTTTATGCAGCCCTGCTTTGGCCAGAGGGCAGCACTTCCTACCATTGCAAATAAAAAGGGATCATTAAACCCAATATCTAATTAGTGTAATGATCCCCTACCAGGAATTATCAGCAAGGGGTTAACTCAAAAAACATCAATTCCATACCAGTGGAGCTCGTAGCAGTAGTAGGCTCTTACCTTTCTTTGCAAGTCAACCTCTAGAGGAGGATGTGACACTCTAAGCTAGCTTGTTACAATAGCAAGCAACTGCTTAACAGAATACTTCTTCATTTCCTTTGTTAAAGGGAAATGACAGCAAGTCTGAACTGAGCCTCAGCCTACTATGCATCTAGACCATCTAGACAGCTTTGCAGATGCCACATTCATTAAGATGATGCCTTTGCCTCTCTGCATAAAGCACAGTTGCTAACAGTGAAGCTGCTGGGATCAAAGTACAAATGTGAGCTGCAGGCAAGGTTTCTAACTTATCATTCAGTCTCAAGGGGATAGGTCCTTACATGATAGAACCCAGGGCAGGAAATAAAAAACCTACTGTTTCCACTGTAATTATCTTTGGAGCTTCTAAGCAATTTGAGCCTGATTTGTAAAAGTGCTGAGGCAGAACAGTCTGGCTTGTAGCAGAGGTTTTCCAGGTAACTACCCAGCTACTACAGTTGATGGTTACAGGGGTCCAGAAAGAAAAGCAATATAATGGGATAAGCAATCTTTACCTCCTCTGTCTGTAAAATGGCCTGGGAAATAGACAAGGCACAATGGCTGACACTTTGTGTCTGGCAGGTTCAGTATCAGATCAGTGAAATGGAAAGCATCAGGGCAAAGTGTTATTCAGACATTTGCTGACATTTACATAAACCTTTTTAAAAAAATCCACTGCCATAATGTTAAAAATGAAAAGATCTTTAGTGTGTCTGGGCATTGTGCATTCTAGTCAGTTCTTTCCTGCATTAAAGTGATCCTCATGAGCAAAGACAGACAGACACATATACACACAACCTCTAGCATATACAAATACACAAATCTTTCGACTCACTCTGATGTGACTGCAGGACAGGACACAGTTGCTTGAACATAAAGAGTTCTGTATTGCCCAAATGACCCTGGTTTTAAAGCAGCAGATGTTCCAAAGAAACAGACTCAAGCCACCAATTCTGTATGTTCTTTCTCAGAGCACCCTGTTTGTGATATCCCAACTCTGCCAAGACAATCTGTGCAAACCAATACTGTACACAGTGGGTCACTGAGGGAAGCAGGTTCCTCCAAGTTCTCCAGAGTGGATATTTTGCAGCCACTTGCCTCTAAATGCCCCTGAATCAGCATAACACTTAGCAATTCTTGCATTTTTAATTCCCTTGTTCCAGGTTGCTTCTTGATGGGTCTAGAATTCCCATGATTCCAACCACCTCAGTCCTGCCATTGGGCTGTTGGGATCTGAGGCCATGGGTCCTACCATCCCATAGGACAAAGGATGGAAGAGATAGAAGCTGTGAAAAGAACCCAGACAAATCTGTCAGTTTGATTAAGTGCATAATGTTCAGTCCTAGGTGACAGCAATAGCCAAGTCTTAATAAAGGACAAACGGGTGCTTTCAAACAGGGCTGCTCTAAACTCCACTTAGGATCCTCTCACTGTTTCTCAGCAAGATTAGTATACACAGGTGTATGACTTAAAACTAACACACCTCTCTCTTGGGAAAAATAATTCAGGAGCAGGGCAAGGTAATGAAACTTACAGAAACATTTATTTAATCTGTATTTGAAGTACAGCATACAGTCTGGCACCATTTGGGGTGGTGACCAGAGTATGTATCTACTAAACTGAGAGGATAAAGCAGGGGTAGGCAAAATGCGGCCCAGGGCTGGATGCGGCCTGCCAGGCTATTCTATTTGGCCTGCGGGTCCCCTATAAATTTAGAAAATTAATATATATCTGCCCCTGGCTGCCTGTCATGTGGCCCTCGATGGCTTGCCAAAACTCAGTAAGTGGCCCTCTACACAAAATAACTGCCCAACCCTAGGATAAAGGGAGACTACCTTGATACAAGGGTGTGGATCCATCAAACTCTAGGGTTAAAGAAAGAGAGTCTCTATTATGAATTCATAGAAGGGATGAAAGGCTAAATGATTAAAATGACACTACGCCAAGTAGCCAAAGGTTCCTCTGAGACAATGGGTGCTTTATATGGAGAACTGGCTCTCACCTGTAGACAATGAGCAGAACTAGTGTCAACACCCCACATGTATACACCTTCCAAGCCATAGTGCTGGACAGTAAGTGCCCAGTGCAGAATTTCAGTAGTGTATCCCACGTAATTCCTAGGAAAAGGAAAAAAACCTCAAAACTCATAGGTAGAGGTATTATACAGAAAGCCAGGGAACAGACATGTAGGCAGAGAGAGTTGCATGCAGGCACTGAAAAATCATGCTTGCTATATTCAGTCATGATACAATACTAATAAAGACTAATAAGATCAAAGGATAATTCTATTCTTATAGACAAATATCTTGTAAACCTTCAGCACTTGATGTTCAGGTTTCTCTCCCCTGATTTTCCTAATCTTTTCATTGAAATAAATATGTTATATTAGTCCTGACAGGTAGTGGTAGAAAAGCTCAAAATTACATAAATCCAAATTACCATCTTTTTCCTCCTGTCCTCCATTTCAAGTGCAACATGATTTTAGTAGCTGAAGGCTCATGTACTACAAGGTAAGAGATTAATGTTTTATAACATTTGAGAACAAGAGTTTCCAGTTTACAAAGGCATTAAGCTTTATTCTTTAGCAATTCTCAAGACTCTGGCTGCCAAAATGATGTTGGAAGTAAACTGGAATTAACAGTAGTATTTAGCATATATTTTATGGTAATACTTAGGGAAGCACAGAAGATGTCAAGTCCCCACAGTACTAAGTGCTGTACAGACACAGAGTAAGAGACAGTCCAACCCTGAAGAGCCCACAGTCTAAACAGACAACACAGATAAAGCGTAGGTGATAGAGTCAAGAAGTGAAATGACTTGCCAAAGGTCACACAAGAGGACAACGTAACACACAGAACAGAAGACACATCTCCAAAATCCCAGTCAAATCTTCTATTGACTAGATAACACAGCCTCTGCAGGGGCAAATCAAGTTGCCTAGGGGTTTAAATTGCAACATGAGAGATTTAAGTTAGATATTAGGAAGAACCTTCTAATGACAAGGAACAGATGACTGTGACAGAGTCCCTACAGAAATTGTAGGATCTCCATCACTGTTAGTTTAAGTACAGGTTAGATAATTTTCTTCTCGGGTGTTTTAGATGGGGATGATCCTGCCTTGAGCAGGGTGTTGGACTAGACCTCCTACAGTCCCTTCTAGCCTTACTTTTATATAATACCAACATAATGACACAACCATAAGGTACAATGTTTCAGGCTGCTAGGGTAAAAAAATCCACTTTGAACCAGTCAATATTTTAATACTTTTTAAACCAGTTATTTGAAAGGGAAAAAAATTGATCTCTTTGAGTTATGTCACTTTAAAAATGCTCCATCTAACTGAATTTCTCTTCTTCTCCTGGCAGTACTTACCTGTCAACATGCTGGAGAAAAGCATTGCAGGAAAGTAATGATGAAAGTACAGGACTCTGCCCATCATGAAGAAAGGGAGGTAATGAAGGAGCCAACCCAGCATAATCTGCCCTCCACCTTGCAATAAGACTTGGAAGAGCTCTGAAACAAACACACACAGACATCCTTCACTAGGTGAACTTCACAATTATGGTTCTACTTTGCATACTCTGTATCTTCTAACAGTCAGAATATGAACAGTGCTAGGAGCGGCAAGAACAATCTAAGCAGAAGGCTGTCTTCTTCCTTGGTAGCAGTTCCAAGGCTCTCCACACCTTCCCACCTGGAATACCCATGCAAAATCTTAAAACACCACCAATTCTCTGATGCATAAAGGTCACAGTCTTGAAGGATATATTGGGGACCTTAAAAGACCTGCTCATTGATCTGGCTGGTCTACCAACCTGCAGATCAGTATGGAGCAGGTCTACAGTGGCTCGAGACATCAGTCCAAACCAGTGATGCCCAACTCATCTGGCCCCATGGGACAGATGAGTGAAACAGGGTCAGTCTACAGGTCCAATCCAGTGCACAGGTTCAGTCTGTGAGCCCAATCTGGCATGTAGAGCCACACCATCTCACCCACAGGGCTTTCCATGGGTCCAGAAATTTGGTGGCGAGACAAGTGGTAGATATATCTTCATCACCCCTGGCCTATATGAAACTTCACTCTCCAATCTCTCTTGCATACAATCTGCCAGGCCCATGATAAGTACATGCTATGAAGGAAGTAGAACGAACAACAGAATATCATCGCATCACCTTGGCTGACAGTACGAGAGACCATAGACACCAACCTGCCCTGGCACATTTCCTGAACCCTACATGTGAAAACTGATTTTCAGTATCAATAGTAGTAATACTCAAATACAAGTGACAGTCATTATTAATATGCTTAACATCAGCTTCATCAAGCCACTGCCTAAATAGGACTGTGGTCTGGTGTTTAGAACACAGGAAAGGGATTAGAAGACCTAAATTAGGTTTCCAATGAACTCACCATGTGACCTTAGCTAAAATAATTTTGAGTCTGGATCCCTCTCCCCTGAACCTTTTCTATAGGCAAACCTTGGCTTATGTCACCAAGCTGCTGTAAGACTTGATCTCTAAGGCTCTGTGAAGGGCTCTGCAACCTACAGAGAAGGCAGCATGAAAAACAAAGAGCTTTTAATATACACTTACTAGTTTTGATTCTATCAGCTCCCTACTGGGCACCAGCAAGCGTGCTTCATTTTAACAGGGATGCATAATATTAAATACAGCATGTGTCACAGAATCATAAAGCAAGATGGATTCAATTGAACCATCTCCCCTGGGTCAAACTGATCCCTTTCCCTTGGAGCTCACCACAAGATGCTGAACTGGATGCAATCATTGAATTAAATACATGACCTCAAGAGGTCAAACCACAGGTTCAGAATGGTCCTCTCCAGCTTGCATAAAATGAGTCTCTCTCTTTTTCTTGACATTTACCTCATTCCAATAGTAAGCTTTAGTACTTCTACAACCATATGTAATTTAAATATTTATACAGGTTCTATTTGAACATATATTGTTCAATTGCTGAGACCCATGATACAGCAGATACATGTTCCATGATATAAGGGATATGAGGAGCTTTCCTGTACCGTGAACATATAAATGTACAAATGCAGTAGGTGTGGGAGAGTTGGCCTCACCTCTGTGTTCAGTCATCTGCTGAACTCCCCTCTTCATGGCCACAGCGGTGGAAGTTGTCATTAGGAAGTACACTCCGATAGTGACTAGATTCAGCCACCAGACTACCTGAATGGGAAAGACAGATGTTTCATAGTTGGTAGGGTCGGAAGGGACCTAAGCAGGTCATCAAGTCCAACCCCCTGCCATGGGCAGGAAAGAATGCTGGGGTCAAACGACCCTGGCAAGGTGAATGTCTAGCCTCCTTTTGAAGATCCCCAGGGTAGAGGCGAGCACCACTTCCCTAGGAAGTTGGTTCCAGCTCCTAGCTGCCTTGACTGTAAAGTAGTCCCTCCTGATGTCTAGCCTGAACTTACTCTCAGTCAGCTTATGGCCGTTATTCCTTGTAACTCCTGGTAGTGCTCAGGGGAACAGGGACTCTCCCATTGCCTGCTGGTCCCCCTTGGCAAGTTTGTAGGTGGCCACCAGATCCCCTCTCAGCCTTCTTTTGTGGAGGCTGACCAGGTTCAGGCCCCATAGTCTCTCCTCATAGGGCATGATCAGGGGGCAGCAGGGTAGGCGAGTAGCCTTCCTCTGGACCCTCTCTATGCTATCCACATCCCTCCTGAAGCGTGACGCCCAGAACTGGATGCAGTACTCCAACTGTAGCCTGACCAATGTCGCATACAGGGGGAGGATCGCCCCCTTAGACCTGCTCGTGATGCATCTATGGACGCATGACAAGGTGTGTTTAGCTTTCCTGACTGTGTTCCCACATTGGCGGCCCATGTTCATTTTGGAATCAATAGTGACTCCAAGATCCTTTTCTGCCTCTGTGCTGACAAGAGGGGTGTCCCCCAGCCTGTAGGTATGCTGCTGGTTCTTCCTCCCCAGGTGCAATACCTTGCACTTGTCCGTACTGAAACCCATCCTATTCTCATCCACCCACCTCTGTAACCTGTCCAGATCTAGTTGTAAAGATGTCTGGGTTCTTAGGAAGACTGTGAAGTGGTAGTAAGTGCATAAGACATGACAAGAAAGTGCTAAATGCAACCACACAACAGGAGTAGGAAAGAGCAACTAGAAAGGAGAAAGAGTAGGGAGCCTGTCTTTAGAAAAGAGAGAACTTAATATTTGTGAAAGGCACTTCCTTTGTTTTGCAAAAATGCCCCAACTTACTGGGTTTCCCAGCAAATAAACCCGATAATCTGTCTCATTGATGCCAGAAAAACGCAGGCCCTAAGGAGAAAGAGATCAGAAAATGAGGGAAGATTAGGTTATCTGTTGAGCCTGTATCTATCGTCATCCTTATAGAGATAGTGACACAGCTGAGAAGAATCCTTTCCCTTGTCCAAATTATTTGAGCTCTGCCCAAAATAATGTCCACACCATCTTCATTTTAATAAAGAGATACTCTACCCCAATCTAAAGCATTTTCAACCAGACAGAAAAGTGGGTTTATCAACATACCTGGTAATTGATAGGCCAGTGCCACGGTTTGGATGTGACTTCATTCTCCTTTGGTTTCAGGCCACTATTTCCCTATGGGAAGTTGAAAGGAAAATTACTATAAATCATACTCTTCCTCAAGGGAGTTGTTCAGGAACACAGGAAAGTTGTTCTGTTCTCAGATGTATTCACACGTGTGCAGAAGCAAATATTCTGATTACACCCTTTTAGAAATACTCAGATTTGAGTGTTGGATCCTGCTGGAGCTACCACATTCCTCTGTGGAACAGTCTCTTCTAGAAAAAATTCCCACAGCTATATCAATTAACAGCAAGTCACATCATTCTCTCATCACAAGGGCTTTTGTTTGGGCTCTTCCTTTCACTAGCATACAGTCATGTAAAAAAATGTTCTGAAAACTGAATCATGCTCCAGTAATGAAATGACAAGCTGGCCCAGAAGTCAGTATGAGATGCCCAGCTCAGGTCCTCATCCCTGATGTATTGCCGCCTATGCGGGAGCCTCACTAAGCCCATCATGTACAGAACACAGAGGAGACAGATTTGAATTGGGACCTTCCCAGTAACATCAAACCAAACATTAGATTTCATGAGCACCTGAAGGTTAGGCAGGCCAAGCACAGAGCTTAACAGTAACAACCATCACTGACTATGGCCCAAGTGAGGTGGCAAGATAGGTACTACACAATAACTCACCATTCTGGGTCATAAAACTACAGGTCATTTGCATGGGTTTATGTGAAATAATTAATGGCAGCGGTTATAATTCACTATAATTTCAGAATGGGAGTGAAAAAACATTTGACATTTTGAGACACACACAGGCAAAGCTCTATATGCACACACGCACAAGTAAGAAACTACAGCAAGTGATGATTCTCAGCAGAACTCCTGCTACCTCAAGTGGTCATCTCGAGTAACCTCATCACCAAAAACAAGGCTAAGTTTAACCGGATTTATGCCATAAATTCAGAGACCAGTTGACACTTGATTAGAAGTAGAAAGTTAGAAACTAGATTCAGGACTGTCAGTCTAACACAGACCAAGGTACTTTGTATGCCTGACCACTGGCACCAGCAGAATAGGGAGCTCATTATTCACAGGCTTACATTTATAACCAGAAGAGACCATCAAATTATATTATCTGACCTCTAGCATGTCACAGGCCCATAAGTTTCTCTAGTACCCTTACAATGACCTTTATAAATTGTGTTCAACTAAAATAACTTCCAAAAAGGCATCAGTTCTTAATCTACAGATAATCAAAAGGAGAATCCACTATTTATTTTGGCAGTTTATTCCAGTGATTAAATTATACTTACTGCTAAAATGTATGTCTCATTTCCAGTTGGAATGTTTTTTGGCTTTATCTTCTAGCCATTGGTTTGTTATACTAAATAACCCCTTAATACCTGTTTTTCACTCTGCATGAAGCTACTTATACAATTTAATCAAGTCACCTCATTCTTTTTGACAAGCTAAACAGATTTTTATTTTATTCTCTCACTGTATGTTATTTTCTCTAGCTTGCAAATTCCTTGTCTCTCCTATGTACTCTTCCCAATTTTTCAGCATCCTTCTTTAAAAAGTAGACAGCAGAACCATACACAACATTCTGGTATCAGTCTCACCACTGTCTAATGCAAGCAAAAAATGCCTCCCAACTGCTTACTCCTCCCCTGTTTATACATCCAAGGATCATGTGCCTTTTTATCACAGCACTGCACTCTGTGCTCAAATTTTGTTGCTTGTCCATCATGTCTCCTACATCCATTTCTAAGCAAACATATTCAGAAAAGAATTACCCTGAGCTATTTAATGATGTTAAAGCCCAACAACTCTCACCAGTCAAAGTATTGATATTTTGATGTGTTTCTCTCTTGGCAGTCATTATTATCTTTGCATATCTTGATGTGTCAAAGGGAGTCAGTCCCCCCAGCATCTGACAGCTATAGAAGGATGAAAATCAAAGCACTGATTTAAGTACCTTCCCTAAAAAAAGGGACAGAACCCAAAGGAAATCTATAAATATATGGTAGGGAGGATGTCCTTTTACACATTGTAATATAACTGGGCTGCTGAATTTAAGCAAGGAAGAATAAGCACTGAGGCCACTACACCAGAATAAATTGACATAGGCTACACAACAGTAATGAATGACTGAAGATCAGAAGTCAAGCAGAGCTGAGGCTGCAGGCATCAACAGTGGGTCACTGTCTGACATTCTCTATGAAAACTTGGACATGAGAAAGGTGTTGAGCAAAACAGGTGCCCAAAATGTCAAGCACTGATCAGAAAAAGAACAACTTTACATTTCCAGAGAAACTTTTGAGGTGGCTCCAAACATACATAGAAAAATTCATGAGCAAGACTGTGACTCGGGATGAGACACAGGCCATCCCTATATCTCATAACACCTTAATCCTGACACTGAAAAGCAGAGCATGCAAAAGAAATGACCAATCTCTGTGTTGCAAAATAATTAAGATGGCAATCGTCGCAAAATAATTAAGATGGCAATCGGTCAGTAAGGTCATGGCCCAGTTTTTGAGACAGTGAAGGGACAATTGTAATGGACTGCCTACCTCTCAACAAGCAAGACCATTCATGGGGAATACTGTGCTAGTGAATGGCTGTGCTTGCAAGAAGCCATCGAGAGCAAGCACTGTGGAAAGCCACATCAAGGGCTGTGGCTTCTCCAGAACTATGCTTCACCCTACATATTCCAGGCAGCAGTAACTACAGAAACCAAATGTGCTTTTGAAGCTGCCACCCATCCAACCTAGTCACCAGTTCGGACTCTTTCAGATATCTCTCTCTTCCCCAAGTTGAAGGGCGACTTTTCTAGGAAGAATTTCAGTGCTGATAACACAGTGACTGTAGCAGTCACACAGTTTCTAGATGTGTAGTACAAAGACTTTGCCAAAACAGGTATGGCCAAGCTGTAGCTGCACTGAACCAAACATACTGATGTTAAGGGAAACTAGACTCACCATACAGCCTAGCAGTACTCAATCTATCCAACCTACAGACTGGATGAGTGGCACTAGGCCAGTCCATGGGCCACATCCTGTGTGCAGGGTCAGTCTGTAGGCCTGATCCTGAGTGAGTGTGGTTGGTCTGCCAGTGCGATCTGGTGCCACAGCCCAGCCCCATGTGCTGAATCCTACACATTGGCCCAACCCTGCATACTGATGCACTCTGGCACATGGGTCACGTCATTTGGCCTGTGGGGCTCCCCACAAATCCAGAAATGTGGTAGCAGGGAAGTGGTAGCAGTATTAATTGCCACAGTCACCATGTTGTTATCACTGAAATTAATGTCGCCACCATGCCCCTGCTGCCACATTTTCAGACCTGCAAGGAGCCCCATGGAATGGATGAGACAACTCTACATGCTGAATTCAGCCCATGGGCCGTAGGTTAATCACTACCAATACAGACTTTAATCAAACACCTGAAAGCAAACAATTGTTCCTTTGTAAGGCTAGAAACTATTTAAACACCTCTCTTAGCTATGCAGCCTGTATTCCCTGTTCCTAGATGTATAACTTTACATTTGGTTTAATCAAGACATGTTTTCTTTGAACAGGCCCAACCTACCAAGTAATAAATAGCCCTGTGTGACAGCATCATGCACTTTTCATGAGCTACGATTTTGTATTTATCTAACATCTCAATCTGCAAATTCAAATCTGATATTTCGTGTGCTTTGTGAATGTGGGCATGCAATCTAAGAGGCTATATTTTGAAAATTTGGTTCAAAGTATTGTATTAACCTACAAACAATTGTCCTTGTATAGTTTCTATAATGATACTACTCATGAAAAGCTACATTAAAAGTATGCTGAAGAGTCAAGCACTCAGCAGTTAGGAAGTACCAGTTACAGTAGAAAGGATCAAGAGAAGGACAGCTCAAGGGAAAGGATAGCAGAAACAATAAGATAAGGGAGGGTTGGAATAGGGCACACTGAACAGCAGTACCAATGAGCCTGTGCTATGGATAAAGTGGGAAAATAGAGGCTCACAGGAGAGGAGGAAAGAAGATAAGCACCAGGGAAGGACAGACACATTGCTGAAGAAGATTAACTGTGATGGGAAGTTGCTACTCTAACTGTATTTACTGAGTATGTGCAAATACTGATTTTCAGAGTCCCATACCTTGGCAAGATGTAGGCAGATTTTCACAGTAAGTTCAGCCCCAGAGCAACCCCTTCTAAACCTGAAGCCCCTGATTTCAAACACAGAGACCAGAGCTTACCAAAGGCAATCTATACTGCCTTCAGGTTTCCCACTTGAAATGTGCCCATGCACTCCCAGCTTGTAAGTTGAAATGAGGCAATACAGCTACACATTCAAATGGTCCTGAGCATATGCCCAAAGCCATTTTAGCCTCTGTCTTGGGTAAGATTACTGTATGTTTAACATGGGTAAAACAAGACACTTTTTTCCTTAGCATCATTGTCACTCTCAGAAACAGCCTAACTAGTTTTTCTGATTATGTCTTTAAATTCAACCTAAAGCCGGCATACAAGATGGAAAATTCCAGCCCAGTTAAAGTTTGCCGTCTCTGATTCACTACAGGTACTGCTTCCTGCACCACACAGTATTATGTAAACTTAGGCTGGTACAGGCACGTGCACAGGTACATATGATACTCTAGTGAACAGCAGTTGCCAATGCCATCTGCTAGATGGAGCATCTGAAGAGCACACAAAGGGCAAAATTATGTTACCTTCATGTGACAGCAGCCTGGAAGACAGTGAAAGTTTGATATTACTGCACAAGGGTGAATGTTTTCAAGATGTCTTTTACATTTCTCTGACAGTGTTTCTGCAGCTGAGGACATTGTAGAAAGAGCAGAATCTCAGCTCGCTTAGAGTCCAATTGCTCCTGTAGATTTTCCTTTGCTCCAAAAAGAGAGTCCTCCTTGAGACATTAAGATTATTTCCATGGAAACAGTTCTGTTGATGTCTCCTTACCTGGAGCAATGTTATAACTGGTTGCCATGGAAATGATTACCATTAATAATACTATAGTCCCTGTTTTTTCAGAGTTTAAAAAGAGCTTTACAAAATAATAAGAAATTAAACCTCAGAGTCCTCTCTGAGGTCCGTATCATTCCCATTTATAGCAGAGAAGGAGGCACAGGAAAGAGAAAAGACTAAACTGGGGTTATACAGAATGGCCTCAGAGGAGAAGACTATAGGAAGAACTACAGTTCAACAAAGACCTGCAGTGATAAAGGAAGAGGGGTGAGGAGGGCAGAGAATATCAGCATTGAAAGCTTTTGAAAGATAACTGGTTTTCAGTTTTCTCATCAGGTATTAATGTGCTCTTATGGGACTAGGTATCCAGGGTCTACACACTTTTAGGGCCTCAATTACAACTGTATTATTGGTACACTGTGCAGCACTGTGCAGGGGCACTGTATAACCACCAAGAAAGGAATGGAAGTATTAACATTCTCATTTTACAGGAGGGAACCTAAACTACAGAGAAATTAAATGACTAGCCTACCATCAAATCAAATGTAGAACACAGCTAGGAACTGAACCCAGAACTTCCTAACTGTATGATGGAAATTAAGTATAAGGCCAGCCTTCTTCCTTTAAGCTACAGAAGCATACTGTCTTTCCTACCCGCCATCCCCAGGCCATCTCAGTAAATGTTGTATTTAGCTAGAAAGGAAAAAAAATGGTCTAGAAATAAATCTGCCCTACCCGGATCATAACCATGTGGGACTCCAGAAGAATCTCTGTGAAGGAGGGTTTCAAAACATCCAGGCTGATATTAGGCACTATGGATCAAACAAAAGAGAAATGAATTAGAAACCTGTGCAAGATGCCTTCCTCGAACACATGCATAATAAGCTCTCCTCCCATGTCAAATCTCTGAGGAATCTGCTTCTGGTATCTTCCCAGTCCCCAATTAATTTTATTCATATTCTAAACACAACCTCTTGCAGTCATAAAAGCATTCTCAAGTGGATTTTACTACTGATCCACACTCTGATTTCCTGCTGTACTTTCAGGAGTGTGAAAATAGATAAAGCTTCCCAAAATAATTAGTCTTTGGACTGAGGCAGAAATAAGAGGTCTGCTACTCACAGGCTCTTGTATATTCACAGATCAGCCACATGTGTAAAAAGGCAAAAATGCATGACAATGGGAGCAGGCTCTTGCCAAACCATGAGCCCAGAGTTTAATTATTTTAGTTTGAATCTGATGTTTTTGAAAGGCTGTAAAATGTTAGGGGTTTTTAATGAAACCACAATTTGCCCAAGCCTTCTGCAAAACAGAAATGAAGCATTTCTGCTTCTTGTCCCTTTTATCCTTGGGTGGGCGAGGTGAGGGGAGGACACACAACACAGCTGAATAATACAGGTTGAATGAAGCAGGGAATAAGGTTGTGAAACAGGTATAGCTTCTGCATAGTGCTGGAGGGCACATGTGTCATAACTGGAAGGCTAAAGTCTGTCTCTAATCCATGCTACAATTCTATCATCCATTATTTAAAGCTATTAGTAGCAGTCTCATTATTGTAATGTCCAAGCAAATGAAACCACAGCAAGTGCAATGCAAAGTACAGTGGACCCTACATTTCTAAACAAAATCATTACAAAAGTCTGCTATCCACATAGATTAATCACAGGCAGATTCAGAACAATAGTTCCTTCAGTTGCAAACATAAGAAGAGCTCAAAATATTCCTCATAACAGAACAATGGCTGCAGTCTTAACTAGGGAGTACCGACTATAATTGCAGCTCCTGAAGATCTCAAAATGCATTATGTTATGCCTCTTGTAAGTATAACCATTTCACGATATAAAAAATGAGGCAGATTAAAGCTAAGTAACTGGCTTAAATTCATGTAGCTGGTCAGTGCCAAAGCCAGCGAGTTGGAGATGAGGGCAAGGAGGAGGTCGGAGTGAGGACCAGGACTCTTAAACACTCGGGGCACTTGTACGCATGCTCTAATGCATTCTGATTAGATCATGTTGGAGTGGACTCATTTAATCAAGTCTACTGAAGCATTATAATCAAAGTGCTCCAGCATGCTGCAGTGTCTTATGTATTCAGCACCTCTGCATTTCAAATGGCAGCAGGGGCACTTTAACTAAAGCTCATCGTCGAACGAGGTTTAGTTAAAACGCTCCCACCACCATTTAGAAACGTGGGACACTGAATACACGAGACACTGTGGGTATTTTAATTAGGGCAGCTCTAATTAAAACGCTTCCTCCCCCACACCCTGGAGCACATGTAAAAACACCCTCAATGCCTTGCAACAGCCACTTGATAACCCCTCACTTCCTTTGAAAACAAGCCAACCTACCCAACACAAAATGTTCCAAGAGATTTTGGGGAAAAAAGGAAACATCACTTACACTTAGGATTGATGTGATCTTCAATGTTCCAGAGGGAACTGGGATTCTCCTTCAGATATGGAGTACAAGTGACTTCCACCTGTTCCCAGCCCCTGATAAACAGGACAGTAAATCACCAGCTTTCTGAAAAAATCACCATTTACAATTCAGTTCTGATTTTTTCATTCACGCTGACATTTCCCAGCAGCACAAATTAAGGTCGTCAACCTTCACAGATCCTTTCCAGCACACCCAAAAAGTCTTATACTATCACTGCGCAGACAGAAACTGAACTAGATGTGAGATGGGTCTACCACTTTAAGCCTGCTGTAAATATGAAGACAAACTTTTTCATACTTGGGTGCCTAAGATTAGGCATCTAAATCCATATTTATACAGACACAACTTGACCTTCTTTTCAGAGGCGATGAGCATTTGTAGCTCCCAATTTCAAATCATCTTGTACCTTCTGTCCAGGCAATGTAGTCATTATCACTTTAAGTCAATCCATGCCTATAGCAACTCCATTATGGAATCAAAGACATCATCACAGTAGATCAAATTATTCATCTAATCTGCCATCTTATTTACAACAGTGACTAACAACAGAGGATATCAGAAGGGAAGTGCAAGAGGCCTGAAGTGAGGTGACAGAGTAACCTTTCCAGAGGGGAAAAAAGCTATTATCTCCTAATCTGGATTTACAAGTGCTATTTAACAAAGGCAAAGCAGTGACAATGATGAACATCAGCTGCCAGCAATAGATCTTTGGCAGGAAGAATCACAAGCTGGGTGCAGCCTGTTTACCATTTCGGAAGAGTCTTCCCAGAGGAGCCCAATAAACACCCTGTGGCCACGTGGGTCAGTCGGATTTGACTCCGTAGGACCTTGATGAGTTTCCCAGACTTCCTGCCCACCACCTCAATCCTCCAGAAATCGTTGGAGTCTCCTGTTCCATTCTACCATTCAAACACAGCACAAGAGAAAACAGCTGTCAAAGTGAGGCACAGTAAAACACAATCTTCTGAAACATGCTGACAAAGCTACATGGAAGAAACCCAACTCAACCTGTTCAGTAAAAACAACATAAATTCCTCACCAGGAAACAGCTATTATAAATGAGCTCATGATTACTGCCTTCCTACCATCTGTACCTTGCTAAGCCTCAACCTCTTTACCTCCGTGCCTTACAGGTCTCTTGGGCTAAGCAAATGCATTTTAAACAAGGGACCATTTGAATGGATACGCTAGTAAATAATAGCTCCTCATCTTTGGAGACAAAGCTGACAACATTTACAGAGTTTCTTCACTGCTCAGCCTAGACCCTAGAAGCCATCTGTATATACCACAAGGCCAAATACAGAAAATATTTGTCATTGCAGCTTTAGAGTTGCATAGTTATGCATTTAAAGAGCCAGGGGCTGCCAGAGTCAGGGATATGCTTCCTCATATATATGGGAGAGGTAAGGATTTCTTAGGGTGATATTTTTTATTGGGCCAACTATATAGTTGGGATAAAGCTAGACAAGTATTCAAATACAAGATATTCTTTGTCAAGTCTCATATACATGTATTCTGATACAGAACCTAAATAGGTGACATGCCAAGTCTTCAATAATAAAATAAGGTTTTCTCCACACCTACAAATGTACATATATCACCCTGCTCCAACGTCCCCTGTAACCTCCCCCTTTACTCTAAGTGCTGTCATTCATTTTAAAAAATAGCTAAAAGACAAAATTAAAAACAGCATTAAGTCATTTGGTTTGAAGTGAATTCCCTTCCCCTCCCACCTCCAACAGAGAGAGAGGTTGTATTCTTGCTTTTCACTTACTATTCCATATCCAGTGACTTGAAAGTGTTTCCTTGTCAAGGGGGCCTCATGCTGGTGACTATGAAGATTTCTAGAAGTCCTGCAATGAAATACAAGGGGAAACTATGTTTCACTTTGAATGCTGAGGATGGTTTGTGGGAAGAATGTTTCTTTCAATCAACAATAAAAACTCTCATATATGAGCCCCCCTCCCAGCAATTTGCAGGCATTACAAATTCATTTTCTGAACTACTTATTATAAACTGTATTTGGCCACCTCTAGAAGTAGAGTAGAGAAGTATACTGACCATGGAACATTGCAGGCTAGGACACAGAAGAGAAAACATTCAGCTGCAACTGAAGGGATGTGTGGCTTTTATGAAGAGCCCAAAACAGTGAAGTTAAAAGCCCAATGCTTGCAAATAGTGGCAAGAGATCCTCAAAGTCCAGACTACTTGTGAGCATCAGTTTGATTCTCATGCAAAAGACTGCATCCTCTAGCTGCACAGAATTCCCCAACAGCATATTGGACCATTCACTTATGGTTCAAAGGGAAGAGTGCCATCTGTTGGATCATTTGCAAATCACTTGTAAAGCATAACAGTTTTTCTGGGAAGTCTCCCATTTCAGGACCCAGCATTCCTCAGCATGAGAGTTGACAAAATCATGTTGGCAAGTCAAGAGTTTACTGTGACTTGCACATCTTCAGTGTTAAAGCCCCAGCTGCTAACACCATGATCTGTGAGAATCTCACAGCTTTCATTTACAAAAAAAAGTAAGTTTCTAGAACACAAAGTAAGCATGTAACAGTTATTTTTCAAATTTCATGACTTCTGAGCTTGAAGCATGAATTTCTGAAAGCTTCCAATGTCACAGGCTGCTACTACATTGCAGACTAATGTGATATAATGCATAGGGCAGCCAGTCATGGGAACTAACTAGTTAATTCATTAATTAAAAAATTAAAGAAATGGCTAACTTTTAACTTGAACTAGTTAAAAAAAAAGTTTAACTTTTTTTGACGTAGAAGTTAAGTTTTAAAAAATTGAAATCCAGCTTTCCCAGAGTTTTTTCTGACACAGACACTCTCTAGGACTTGCATGGAACGATATTTCTTTATTGAAACTCTAGGACTTCTTGTCTGAGAGACAGAAAGTAGTCTGCCTTCCTATGAGATATGTTCTCTTAAGAACTACAAGTTCCAGAGTTCCTTAGGTCTGTGCATTTGCAGAAGTCAACAGGGCAGCCAGTTGGCTGCAGGAGAGGAAACAAACACAAACAAGCAGAGACACTGATCCCAGTAACAGTGAGAGCAAGTAGTGAGGGTGAAGAAGATGATGAATTTTTTAATTTTAATGAAGATCAGGACCAGCAGCCCACTTCTGATATGTGAGAAACTTATCTGAGATGTTACCTATTATGAAAAACTATTCATCCGTTATAACACAATCATTCCCTCATCTGCCCATATACACCATTTGTTCAGTAGTGGGGGCTTAGTTTTGCAAGACAGAAGAGGAAAATTGTCAGATGTAAATTTTGAAATGCAGCTTTTGCTGAAGTTCAATAAGCATGTTTAAATACTTTCTGCTATGCAACTGAACATTCTTTTTCTCATTTAAACTGATTTTCTCATTTCAGTCTAATTCTGATTTTCAGACACTTTCATTATTTCTAATTCAGTTGCATTTCATACCCTCTTGTTACCTTTTGAGCAATAAAAATTGTAATAACAGAGCTTTTCTGCAGGAACAGCTTTCATTTGTCACCTGGCTATGAATATCTCCTTTCTGCTATTCTGGTATACCTATATGATGCATTGATTTTTACAAAGTACTTCATATGGAGAGGGTGTGAAGGATCTAACATTGCATAGGTATTGGTAAATTGTTATTTTGAAAACTGTTTGACAAGTATAACACTATTTTCAGGTAAAACAGGGTGAGTTCCAAGTAAATTAGTGGGCTTCTGTGGGCTCATGGAAAAGAACCCCACCCATTACATTTGAAAATTAAAAATTATGCTAAGAGGCAATTCACCGTGTTTCATGAATTTCTCACGAATCAACTTAACTTTTAAACTAGTTACTCTCTTCTTAACTTACCTATTAACTAGTTGAAAGTGGAACTATTTAACTTAACTCAAGTTAATTTTAAAGACTGCTAACTTTTAACTTTAACTAGTTATATTTTCCATAAACTTTTCCTATGATTGAGGGCAACAAAAGTCCTATACATAATGAATAAATAAGGAGACCTTCTTGCTGCACAGTGAAAGGAAGGAAAATACAGACATAAGACATGGGCACCAAAATACCTTGATAGTCTTCAAGCCTAGCATTCATGGCAGAGAGGGGTCTAGAGACAAGTCCTCCCATCACCAGTCCTATCTCAAATGCTGATTCTATTGAAATCCCAAGAAATATCCTTACTCTTTGTGTTCCAGCCGAATTATATCTCCATGTCTCACAAACTCCACAGTACAAGAAGGGTCCAAATGATCTGTAAGGAGAGCATAAATAGATCTCATTACCAAGTCTGAAAAATGAATCAAAGTTCTTGAAGGAAGAGTTTTAAGAATACCGAGTTTTTGCCTTCAGTAAATCACATCAGTGGATTCTAGAAGCAGTATGAACCCTAATTTAAGTGTAATAACTGGCCCTGAGGGTTCCTCCCTAAAACTCTGTGGCAGTATTCTAAAACAGACTTTGGCTGCCCTTGGGTCCAATAAGGAAATTGATGAAACCACGCTGTTCAGCACAGATTAGAAATATAAATCAAGAATGATTTTTTGCAGCCATTCATCAACTTTAATTATGCAAAACTAACACAGAAAGGAAACCCTATATAACAAGCATGCTCCAGATATACCATGGAGGAATCTAAATAATGGATGATCTGTCCAAACAACTATTCCCAATGTCCAACATTATTTTGACCCAAGCAGCCATGCACTAAGAAAAAAAATCTATTGCATTCTGGAACCTGTAGTCTGGGAGACACACCTCTGAATAAAAAAATATGGTAAATCAAATACGATTCATTGTATGTATTCATTGCAGTCTGTGGTTGTCTAGCAAGTTATCATCACAGCTCGTAGCCAGAAAAAAGCTGAACATCACATCTGGAAGGAAAATAAAGTTTGGGTCCAACGATGACCGGTTGAGAGCTATGGGACTCTTTAACCTGGGAAAGTGCAGGCTCAGGGGTGATCTGATGGCCACCTATAAGTTTATCAGGGGTGACCACCAGTATCTGGGGGAACATTTGTTCACCAGAGCATCCCAAGGGATGATGAGGTCAAACGGTTATAAACTACTGCAAGACCGTTTCAGGCTGGACATAAGGAAGAATTTCTTTACTGTCCGAGCCCCCAAGATCTGGAACAGCCTGCCAGCGGAGGTGGTTCAAGCACCTACATTGAACACCTTCAAGGGCAAATTGGATGCTTATCTTGCTGGGATCCTATGACCCCAGCTAACTTCCTACCTTCAGGCGGGGGGCTGGACTCGATCTTCCAAGGTCCCTTCCAGGCCTAATGTCTATGAATCTATGAAAGTTATGATTTATTTACATGGCACACAGCTCTCCACTGTCAGCCACCTAAAAACTGCTTTGTTACCCAAGAGGCTATGCAAGAACATGCTAGTTAAAAACAGAAGTATCAGTTAGATGGCTTATTTGTTAGTGTTCTGCTTACCTGTGTTCGAATCATATTTCTTTATAATCCACAGGTTGTTCAAGTCTTTGTGTAAATAGGCAGTGACCTGGAAACACAATGAAAAATCATTTCACCCAACAAGTCAGGGTCTGGCCAAGGAACAAGCTCCTTTCATCAGCAACTCTAAATACCAAATATATCCAGTGCTAATAAAATAAATATAGGATAACTTTGTGATGCTGCCCCCAGTTAAAAGTCCTAGTTTTTAGACCCCAAGTAATCCAAACCACAAATCTATCAACCAAATGGGGAAATGCAGTACCTGTGTTACAGTGTGCTATGACACTTGCAGTTTTCTACCTTTCCTCTATTGCTCTGTTTTCCTGGTAATAACTTCTAAATCACGCAGCTCTATTTCCTCTCAGCCCTAGTTCAGAGGCTCTTTCCACAACAAGCTGTACAGCATGAAACTCTTGAAATTCCCGCCATTGATATTAGAAACCTTGCAAGTGGCACCTCAGTCACTTCCACGGCAACAAATAATACCGCCGTGAAGAGACAATTAGGATTTTTGGTTAGGAATAAGCAGATACAAAGTGATTCTACTTCTAAGGAATTGTTTCTTTTTACTGTTAGTTTATGAAAGTAAAGAAACCTAATCTACTGAATAAAGTGTCTCCAGTGCTGCAGTGAGTATTAAAAGGAGGAAAACAAGGCATAAAATGAGGAAGTGACGTGCCCAGGATAGCGGGAGAGGTCAGTACCATGAAGAGAAACAAAACTGAGGAGAAGAGACTCCATGCCTTTATTCTTACCACTTAATGCTCTCCACAAAGGCAATGTGGTTAATAGGTATAGCTGCATGGTATACTTGTATCACTGCAGAAGCATGAATACATAACAAGTGGAGCAAAATTATTGCAATTTTAACTTCTTTTTTTTTATTCACTTGTCTGGCTACAGGAGCACGCAGTGGTAACAGGTACAGCATAACAGCTGATACATGCAACTCCTCCTCCCCTTTTGAAGCAGTTACAAATTGCCTCTGTCCATAGAAGGAGATGGCATTTTAAAGTACCCATAGGGAAATTCAGAAGGTATTTTTTAGGCTTTCACGTACAGCAGGGATTCCCTGATCAAAAGGCAGCAAGACCTCTTTGCAGAATTTTGATAAGCATAGGAACTGCACTGCAGAAACAGTATTACAAATCTAATGGGAAAGAATGGAGGAGGCTTGTTCAAAATTCTAATGTACAAGGATTTTCACAGCTTTCCATCAGGTGGCAGCTGCTCTTTCATTGGGAAATATAACAAATTTTTAAGTTGTTTTGGCACATGTTCAGAGGGCAAAATGGAAGAAATCTCTCCATTATGATGCACCCTCAGTATTGCAAGCAAATCCTTCTGGTGTGAGAGTGGTATCATTTGAGGTTTCTCTACTACCAAGGTCTTCCCACTAAGGACCAAATTCAGGAGACAGTCCTGGTCCCCTCCTAAAATTCTAATAAGGAATCTAAGAACCATAGTAGCCTCTGTCACAGCTGTATCTAAATGCTCAGTGCTGGAGGCCTCAGGAATAACACATTAATCAGAGGTGTGTACCACAACATCACGATGTATGAGAAGAGCTTCAGTTCCTTGAAACTCTCCCTCATTTCTGGCTTCAACTTTAGCCAGAAATAGAAAATGGGAGGACTTATAGTTTCATAGTTTCTAGGGTCGGAAGGGACCTGAACAGATCATCTAGTCCGACCCCCTGCCATGGCAGAAAAGAATACTGGGGTCAAACAACCCCAGCAAGATGTGCATCTAACCTCCTCTTAAACACCCCCAGGGTAGAAGCCTGCACCACTTCTCTCGGAAGTTGGTTCCAGACTTGCACCTTCCCAGGCAAAATGACAAAGGAATAGGGCAGTAGGAAAGAACAGCTGTTTTTACCGGAGGATTTAAATCTTATAGCAGCTCCAAATGGAACAGAGCATATATCACAAGGTGGCTGTAGTGTTACAGTGACATCCTACACACAACAGCAACACACTGACCTGCTGCTGACGTGCTCCCACTCCTTCAGGGTACAGGTGCCAGTGTGAATGAAGATACCCCCCTGCCATTCGAAGGTTCTTCATTGTGATGACAGAGCCATATGCCAGATCTAAAAGAAACAGAAGGGGAGTCAGATCTGTGGCAGCTCTCCCATAAAACATCACTCCATAGTCAGACTGCATTGCAGGGACTAACAGAACAGGTTCCAACCTTTATTTCAAGCAAGCCCATTCCCACCTGCCCCCGCCATGATATATCATTACAAACAACTTACTATCAGCTAGTGGAGGCTAGATGTACACCTTGCTGGGGTCATTTGACCCCAGTATTCTTTCCTGCCATGGCAGGGGGTCGGACTTGATGATCTGCTCAGGTCCCTTCTGACCCTAGAAACTATGAAACTAACCTACTACTTACAAACTATTATTAAACACTTCCAGCAATCCAGCAATACTGCAGAACTAGAGTAACACACAACATCTGCTTTTGGAGAAAGAGCACAGAAAGGAGATTATACCAACAGAACATTTTTTCTTTTGATTTTTTTGATTATTTTGAATAAGTAGAAGTCCAGGGGTTTTTTTCTTTAAAGAGCATAATCAACTATGACCTAAGTAATTCTAAAAAAAACCAGTTTCATATCCTGCACATGCCCGAATCCTCCTGCCAATGTTTGTTGTTTTAGAACCTAACCTTCTCCCCACTTTATCCCCCCACTTTGTTTTTCTTTCCCCTATTGCTATCAGAAAGACTCATATAAGCAATAGGAAAAAATGTCAGACTGACTACATAGGGGGATGTAGGGAACTGATTACATGTACTCACACTGCTGTCAAATACACAAAGCAAAGCTCTCTCTCATCATTAATTCCTAGGAAGCTTTCTTGGAGTAGCCAAGAGTGATCCAGATACTCAGCCTCAGTACTTTGTGCCCTTCAGCTGTTCACAGGAGATATTAAAACAAGCTTAACTAGCTGCCAACTAGCCCCTAGCACAGCAGACATGGCTGGAGAAAGGGAGAAAATTTGGCCGGAGCACCACTGCACTCTGGCAGTCCCCTGCTACTGGAACAGGGGACAGTTGGGCAAAAGCTGAAGCGAAGCAGTGCTAAAGCTGCTTTAAATGGCATGAGCAAAATCTATGGTCCTAACTCTGGATCTGAGAACCACAAAATAACATAAAGCCAACTTTAGCTTCCCTAATTAATAGCTTATTTAGTCTTAAAAGCTTTTAACAAATCCATTACCATCATATAGCCAATCACCAGTTTGATCAGTTGGCTATCTGCTGTACCCAGCTTTACATTAAATACAGCTCAGCTGGACCTAAGGCTCTGATTCCAAGTATGTATTCTGAGTTCACATTTTCAGTGTAAGCCCTTCTCTTGCACAGATGGATACAAATCCAACACGCATCATGTTATCCGACACCTAAAACAAATAAGGGAAACTGCCAAGTCTTGTTTCATTGATCCAAGCAGAGTAAAAGACAAAAAAGCAAGGCAAAAGCAGCAGTGGCAAAAAAAATAATCCAAACCGTAACCATTTCTTAAATATTATTAAAAAATATAGAAAAGAAACTTGGAACAAGGCACTGGATCAGGCACGTATGCCTTAAGCTTCTGATGAATAAGATGACCCTGAAGAAAGGCGCAGGGATCTAACCTTGAGAACGCAGGCTTTATTTGGACTGACCCAGCTGTCAAACTGACCCACTGGCTTACGAGGGGTTTGGATTTCAAGACTGTTATGTTTTGTTTTGCCTGTATGGTGATGTTGATTGCATTAGTCTGAGCTGTTTATTCTCCAAAGGTCCTGAACACTTACGCTCTGGAATGGAGACATTGTGAAGATTGTTCCCAATCAGCCGGGACTGAAAGGCAGAGCTGTAGAACCCATCACCAGGTCCACTAGAAGAGAGCAAAGAATGTACAGACCATGAGTCTATGGGAATGTATAAGCTAGGAATTAAATCATTTTTAAGCAAGAAATGCAAAACCACTAGTCCAGGGGTCAGCAACCCCTGGCATGCATGCCGAGCGTGGTATATGAGGCCATTTTGCTTGGCACACCGTGGCCAGCCCTGGCTCCACATAGCTGCTGCTAGCGATGGAGCCCGGGCTGCTCCCAGCAGGGCTTGCAGCATCCCAGCTGCCTGTTGGGAGCAGCCCGGGATTCCGGCTGGAAGCAGGTCCCCAGAGCCGGGGCCAGCTGCAGCCGTGAGGCTCTGAACAGCTGTGCCGGGCTTCGGCATCAGCTTTGCACCGGCACATGCAGGTGGTGAGGGAGGGGGCTGAGGCAGCACAGCCCTGGTCTCTCCCCACTCCCGGCACAGAGGTGATGAGCCCAGCTGCCCGCTGCAGCTGCCCAGATCCCAGGCTGGCTACAAACAGCTGCGCCGGGCTCATCACCTCCATGCTGGGAGTTGGGGAGAGACCAGGGCTGCGCTGCCTCAGCCCCCTCCCCAACCACCTGTTCCCAGGCGTGCCTGCACATGCCAGTATGGAGCTGATGCCAGAGCCCGGACCCCAGCACAGCTGTTTGGAGCCTCCTGGCTGCAGCTGGCCCCGGCTCTGGGGAGCTTCTGCCCGCCGGGATCCCAGACTGCTCCCAGCAGGCAGCTGGGATGCTACAAGCCCTGCTGGGAGCAGCCTGGGCTTCAGCAGCTACCCAGAGCCAGGGTAGCTGCTGGCAGCCACAGAGCCCGAGCTGTGGGGCATGGGCTTTGAGTGGAAGGCAAAGGGCAGTAGGGCTGGGGGGGGGGGCAGGGACACAAGCAGGGCATCCTGCCACATACCCCTTGCCCTCATTTTGTTTTTCTGCCATGCTGGCACCCAGCACCTTCCAAGGTAGGTATTGTGGTGTTTTTCGGCACTCCGACCAAAAAACATGGCCTACCCCTGCACTAGTCAGCCTCAAAATACAGACAAGAGAGGGACCTAAGTTCCATGAGGTGCCTAGCTCTCACATGTAGTGGCAAAAGATACCTGTATATACTCCTGCAAGCAGTTTTCAACAGCCTCAAGGATTTCAAGACATCAAAGGCCATCAAAAGCCTCACCCTTTTAGTTCCGCACAAGGTACAGTAATTTTCTTTCTATGACACATAATGTTGATTCACTGTCACCTTGGGCAAGTCAGAATCCTTCTCAGTGGCCACTAGAGGCCCACAACAGTCAAGATGGTTTTGGTGAGACCACTAGACTCACGCCTTCAAGCTCAGGGAGTAAAGATAACAAATAGCTTATTTATTTTTAAGTACCTCTTAAGTTCTCCTTCTATTGCCACCATATGGGCAATTACCACCTTGATCACTTTACTATCCACTGTACCCATTCCACATGTACTGACAGCTGTTCTACCTTTAGAGTGTGGCCCATCATTATACAGCCCTCCTTATTCTTTTTCATTGGAAACGCATAATGTGGGCGCAGGGAACTGGAGTGGAGTTTCTCTCACTGGAAACACTTAACATAATGTGGGTAGTGCTAATCAAAACATTTTGCAAAGGTGGACTGTTTCCAAAAAGTCTTCCTTGGAAAGTTTTTGGTCCACAGAACAGAGGAGGAGAGAGAAAGAAAGTCTGGTTGGGACAATGGCTTGGGATGCAGAAAACCTGTGTTTAAGCATCCATTCTACTTGACTGGAGGGAACTGGGATGGAAAACTTTTCTGATTTGGACAGAGTGGGGACTTAAATATAGTTCCCCAAAACCCAAGTTCATAGTCTGACAATCAGACCACAGAGTGGGGACTGACACACACTCACCCAGGGGCAGATCCAGGATTTCTCAAAGGACAGTGGAGGAGCAGTGGTCTGCGTTGCAACCCCTGGCTTCCAGCCTCCTCTACCCCCACCAGTGAGGGCAGACTTTTTAAAGACCCTAAAGCAGGTGAAAATTCTCCCTCCCTTACCCTTCCTGCTCAGGACCACTCCCTCTCCTCCCACCTTTCCTTTTCTTCCCCTCCCCCACCATTCCCCTGCCTGTCCCTGCTACCTTCTCCACTGCTCCAGGACAGCAAAGAGCATGCAGAGCTGAGTGGAGGCTGGGTTCAGCTGGGGAGGGAAAGGGGCAGAGTAAGAGAAGAGTAGTTGCTTCTACCCTGCTGGGAACAGGCACTGGGAGGGGGAACCCACCATCTACCCCTGCTGCCATTGTTCCCAGCTGAGCCCAGCACCCACCAGTGGGCAGAAACAGCTCTAGTGCTTTTCTGCCACTGAAAGAGCAAGAAAGGCAGGTGGGGAAGGGAAGGAAAGAGCATGCCTTTGAGCAGGAGGGAGGATTTTCACCAGCATTAGGGACCTGAAAAAGTACCCAGAGGCTCCTGTGGTGTGGTGCAATCCAAAATGAGGGTATAGCCACACTACTGCACCCCCTCTGGATAGGTCCCTGCCTTGCCCTCCCCTCTGCCCTCCTTCCCCACCCTTCCTGTTTGTAATGAAAAAGAACCATAGTTCAAACTTGGCTCCAGTACAGAATGAAATTAATGTCTGAAAATCAGTAGTTGCCACAAAGCAGAACTGTTATCCTTTGGTCAACTCCAAGCACAGGTTCTACTGAAAAAAGAACTTTGTTTTCTGTAAAAAGGCACCTACACCCTCTGACATAATCTAATTAGTGGCACTGAAGGGACAGTTATATATTTAAAGTACTAGCCTAGGATGAAGTCAGGGCTCTTGTCCCAGCTCTTCTAATGGCTTGTGTTATGGCTTTGTGTAAGTCACTTTCCCTACCCATTAAAAGGGTATAAATATGTTGAATAATATGGAGAAAGGGGAGCTGTTGATCTTAAAATTATGGTAATTTCTGCAAAGCAGGACAGGACCACTGAGTTAGTTGCTATTTCTCACTATTTAAAAGTATACATGAAAAACCTACCACATGCACTATCAGCTTTAAATAATCTATATGCATCTATCCACAATGGGGCTGCAACACAGTCTGGCACTGGCAGCATGTTAAAGCATAGTCCAACTGTTAATTTGACCTCGGTGCTCTGCACACACAGACCATCTAAGAACGATATTTTAGTCCAGGCAGAGTCTTTAGTCTAAGACATGGCTTCTGACTTCTAACACTAAAACGTTACCAGAAAAAAAAACAAAAAAACAGTCAAGAGAGTTAAAATAGTGATTCCCAATTCAAAGGGCAGGGGGTAATTTTCCTCCTATGATAAGGAAGAAAACTAAGAGAAACACGCTTGAGAAATACCTTTTATTTAATATTGCAAAATGAACAGCAAACAGAGCCATGTAAAGGGAAAGAGGCAGCAGGATGAGGCAGAGCACTCGTGCCAGCAAGTGTTTCCCAAACATGATCTGCAACAGAAACAGTTCAGATTAATTGCAGCCACTGCAGGAATGCCCCTGAATGGGACTGCAAAGCACATCTCTCTTGCAGGTTACTCTTCACACAGAGCGCTGGGAACATAAGAGCTAAGCAGTTCCTTGGCAGGCTGCAAGATTTCTACCAACAAAGATTTTTTTTAGGAAAGAATATGAGGTGCTAGTTCAGGAAATCACTGGATTTCCAAAAAACATTACTTGTAAACAGACAAAAATCAGTTCCACAGCTAATACAGAGATAAATTATTTGTGCTGATAGGCTTTTCCGTTACTAGTCCTTTTGCTAATAATGGTTGCCAAATGTTTAATTATTCAGCAAGCGCCTCTCTTCTGTCGTCAATGGATTTCTTTACACATTTTAAGACTTGGAGCTCTCCTTCTTTGCTGCCAGCAGCACAAATGAAATCACTCTGCAGCCGTCTGCTGGCAGAAAGCTTACACATGATGGATTTGTTCCATTTCAAATACAATTAACTGACTGTATGTGCAAGAAGCACTTCCCTGGAGCTGAAACACCGCAGCTTTGCAGCCCATATCGATTCACATTAATCAGCGAAAACAAATCACATGGGGGCGGGGGGGGCTAGGAAACAGCATTTATGAAACTTAAAAGGACAAAACCAGCAAGGGGAAGAAAATAAATTTCTGAGCTCAGAAACAGGCTGGGATAAGAAGAGAATTAAACATTTTTTTCCAAAAGTGTGCTTCTGAACAAGCTGCCAGATCTTAAAAACTGCATCAGAGGACAAGATACCAGATTTCACAGCTTTAAGCACTAGGTGCAAGATTTTAATCCATAGCACCCAACATGTTTTTTCGTGAAATGATTCTACTGGCAATTTACCTGAACCCCAAAAACTAAACTAAATTTGTATAAAATGAAGCAATCTAGGACTGCCTTCATCTTCAGTGCATCGGGATAAGCTACGGAGACTGCAAGTCACAGCATACCCTGCAGATGAGCCACAGGATCGTGCTGGAGCACTTAGATTTTTAGTCCATGCAGGTTGCATCATTGTACCGAAAATTAAGACAGCATCAAGTTGTTTCATTATAAGCAAATTAGATTCTGCAAATTAGGAACATCTAGGTCTTATGTTTTCTTTAGAAGGCCATGTTGTAGGATTCTGGACCACCTACAGACATGTTTGATATATATTTGCAGCCTAGAGTGAAATAAAATGTACCCAGTTCAAAAGGTCAGTTTCCTCTGGTAAACAATGGCAGTGCTTCCAATACACCCCTGTAGCATTACATCCCACCAATATATAGCTTTTAAACTCACAAAATGACAATCTATGCATTATAACTTTCATTTCTAGTTACCATCTGGCACTGAAGGACCTAAAATAGCAGCGAAGTTCTGGTACTAAGCTGTTTTCATAAATATTAAAAGCAGGGAAGTCGATAAAGAAAAAAGAACTAACAAAAAGAAAAGTTCACAATACTCACCAGTGACAGGCTGAGATCCCCCAGCAAATCCCACAGATCAGAGATCGTGTTCAGTCCAACCAAGATCACTACAAAGAGGCCAACAAACTTCACCCCCATCGCTCCAGCAAGGTTCACCCCAGTCAGACTCAGCCAGAACCACCAAGGGAGAGAGAAGGGCCTGCACAACAGATGGAGCAGGTCACTGGTGAGACAGTGGCTATGAGCACAAAGAACAGCATACTGAAAAAACAAAGGACACCATCTGCTTGCTCAGAGCAGGCCCTGGGCCTCTGCACAACCTGTTACAGCAGCCATCTCTTCCACTTCTCAGGAATCACTCACTGGTTTTATTTTCATGTGTGCAAAGAGACTATTGCCAATGCCTAGAGACCCCTGTGTCTCCTCTTCATAGAATAGGATTCAAATCCAAGGCTATAACCTGACATAACTGTTTGGAGCAAGGCCCAAGCCTCTTATGTATGGGACTGAGAAGAATACAAAGATTCTTCTTCTCCGAGCTGCCACAGACACTCGAAGAACTAAGCAGTGTAGGATAAAATAAAGTGTGCATAGAAAGATGCCAGAAAGATGTGGGGACAGAATATCTTCCTATGTGCAGCTAGCAACAAAGGCACAGTGCTGCACACACAGCATTTGGGGGCAGTGACAACTTCCAGTCGCTGTTATGTGCAATTGTGTTTGCGCAGCTGCCAGCAGCAGCTGCTTTTTATTGCCTCCCTTCAGGTAGTGCCTAGGGTGAGAATGCCCAGTGCTATTCCACTGCTGGTACCACCCTTGCTATGGTACTGTGTACACCACAAAGTTAATTAGCACAAAGTGGGGGAAAAAACAAAAGTTATAAGAAGACTAAAATCAAATATGAGAGAAGACATGAAAAAGGTGGATGAAACCCTTTTAACTCTCTACCGCTGACTCTGCCTCTGGGTGTCTACGCCGTCCTTCAACCACAAGCTACACCAGCAACTAACCAGAAGGCAGTGGCCATTCACATTTATGTAAAATAAAGCAGATATTCACCTCCCTGAATAAAGAGACATGGGAACATGTCAGGTTTCAGCATATAGTGCTGCATCTTGAGCTGGTCAGATGCAACACTGGGTAGTGGGTAGGATAGTCTGTAGTCTCTACAGGTCATAGCTCCTTTGTTATAGATGAAGATGGCTGCACACAGCATTACATGGCTTCACAAGTCATGTTTCAGCCATGCCTACAACAGTCACACCAAGGCTGGCACAGTTGATCATGCAGCACATTTGATACAGTGCAAAAGGCCATGAATTAGTGCATCTTTCCTTTACTGGACCAACTATATAGTTGGGAAAGGTATTGGTCAGGTCACCTGAGGAAGGTACCAGATGCTCAAAACTGTGTCCAACAGTTCTCTTAACTACGCAGTTGGTTCCATAAAAGGTATCAAAAAAAGCCTTGGCTCTTGGACATTTCCTGGACCATCACAGCTACAGCACTCCAACCCTACTACAGCTTTCTATACTTTCATATCATCTGATTCTGGTTCTATTGTGTGAAAGTGTCCTGTGCGGCCCCATCATACAAAAGCTTTCCAGCATCCCCCAAAATGTCCTGTATAAGCAAGATCACACTGTTTGAATTTGCATCCATCAATCTGCCTGGAAATTTTATCAGATTCATTCAGAAATGTCATAAACATACTTCCAAAAAAATTCAGGGGAACCAACTGCTGTAAGTTATACTATTGACATTTCAGCCAGAAGGATTTTATAAGTGTCAATGGACTTGTGAAGAAGCAGAGCTCCCTTGATCTGGCACTGATGAAAGTAAAGCAAGATGACGCATCAAAACTCTTATTATTAGAGAGCAAACCAGGTGGAAAAAACTGCTCTCATCTTTCATTGAGCTGACCTGAGCACATGATGACCCCCAACTGGTTTCTTTTCATGTTATATGGGGTTCAATATTCTAATTTTTACTTTCAAACTTTCTACACGACTGCATACCATCAATAGTCCTGTTAATATTTCTCTCATCACAAATTCTAGTCAGTCCTCTCTCCTAAATCTTTCTGTCTCATGGCCTTGACTTTTTCTATTGTCATAAACAACTGTGTTCAAAATAATCTTTATTCCTGTCATGGGCCAAATAACCTTCCTTCATTCCCCTTCTACTCATTTGTCCCACTTAGCCCTGCTACAGCATCCCAAATTCAGAAATCACATACTCCCACTGTTAAGACTGAGCCCTGTTCTGTTCAAATTCAACTAAATTCTTTTGCATTGGCATCTTCTCTCTTTGTCCAAGCATGAAGGGACAAACTTCTATAGTATACTCAAAAAAAAAAATCACCATCTTACCGATCTGCACAGGAGTTATATTTGACCATACTCAGCACAGCTGCCATGATGAAAAACATCAAAATGGGATCAAGCAGAATATACTGGGACAGTGTAATGCAACCTGTATCTGAAAAAAGACACACCAAGAGATGCCTCAGTTACAAAGCTAAACTACAGCTTAGTAAATCAATTAGCTTACTTAGTCAAGGGCAATACTGGAAATGGAAACAAGGCTTTTTCCAAATGATATTACACAGCGCTGTGAACTGCCAAGCAGGAAATACGGTATGAATGGAAATGTTATAGTAAGCAGCAATCTTTCCGCAAAGCCAATACTGAAATCGCACACCAGCACAACACCAGGGGATGCTGTGAAGCTCAGAAGACTATCTTTCAGGTGATACAAAAATGAATTTAAAAACCATGCCATGAGTGGAGGATATTAAAAACCCTGTGTTGTGTTTGCAGGCGTTAGTGTGTTAATACCAACATCCTGGAGAAGCCCTGATTCAGGTAATTTCAATTTTGTCTGTTTCAATCCTTCATTGTATTTTTGATTCTACACAGAATCTTTATTCACTTCCTACCTTCAACTGTAACACACTGTTAAACAGCTGATATATCTCTCATCAGAGATGCATTTAGGTGGTCGACAAAGTTCGATATCTATCCTGTATACAGTTTTTTAAATTAAGCGTAAATATGTTCCACTGCTTAAGTGAGGAATAACACAGAACTACTTATAAATTAGATCAGGCTGTGAAATGCTCTGGGAGCACTTTGAATGAAAAGCCAGTTATTCAGCTCCTAGAAGAGAGGCATTGTCTACAATCTCTCGACAGTGTCTCCTTGTGGACAGATGACCTAAGACTCCAGGAAAGGAAAGTATCTGAGCAGTCAACCTGCCTTCAGGATGGCTTCTACAACAGTTAGTCCTTCCTCCCCAGCTGAACTGTTCAGGTTCTCCAGGTGGACACATGAACTCTTACCAAAAATCAGGATGAAAGCTGACAGCAATGCTGCTGGCAATGACTTGGACAGTTCCAGCACTGTGAGGTAGACAAAGGGAACCAGGCAGGAACCAAGGAATGCACAGAACTGCATTGAAAGAAGGGAGAGAGAGAAATGTTGGGCTCCTCAAAAGATGACAGTGAACACACCTGCCAAACTAAAGATAACATCGTTCAGAGAATATCAATTGTACAAACAGTTCAACACTTACAGATGCTAGTAACAAGGTTTATTTTCTTGTTTCTTTCTAGACATAATAAACCATCTATATAAGCATCTTACAAGTAGCTTCATGACTCATTCAGAATCAATGCATCCTAATTTCATCCTGGCCAGATGACTGAACAGGGAACTTGAAGGTGAAATGTGGGTTTCACCTCACCACCCGACTGGACATGACAACATGATGCTGGACAGAGGTGGCGCGTATTCTATCCAACAAATTCCAGGACCAATCTATTGAGACAGATGAGGTGCGAGAGTGAAAATGTAGCAAGTATCAGTAAAAATCTCCCATCTTCAAACTCTGAAGGAACATAACAGTCTGAACTGAGGAGCCAAAAATAAGGCGGGAAACTTGCATTTCCACCAAAAGAAGAGTCTACTTTCCTTCAGTGATTTGTTTTCACTTTTGAGCTGATGGTCAGGCTCTGGCCTATAGATTCTTACCCCTCTCATGCCGATGTAGTTATGCTGCTCATATCTGTCCCCAGGTTTTTGGAAAGGAAATGTGCCATCATACCCACTCAGATAGCCAGCAAGTCCTATTAGCATCTGAAAGCAAAAGAAAAAAAAACATGGTGAGTGAAACCACCTCAGAAGAAGGGGTTTCACTCCAGCTGCAAGGAAGATGCCCATGACATCCCAGATATACCTAGCTACTATCTGATTACTGTTTGGACACTTTGGGAACAGCATTCATGCTGGGACTGTACAAATGATCCGATAGGCACGATAATAATCTTGGCCAGCAGTCAGAGGCAGATCCAGGATTTTATGAAAGGGGATGCAGGAGCAGCAACCAGCACTGCAGGGATGGCTGCACCTCTGCTCCCAGACTTGTCCCCATCCATGGGAGCTGCAGTCAGCGACTTTAAGTTGCCAAAGCAGGTTATAATTCCACACCTTCCCCTCCCTACTCATACTCTCCTCCCTTCCCCATACCTACTGCTGCCACTATCTCTGCTGTACCAGGGCTGAGGGGAGCTCCAGAGCCAGTCCAGCAGCACTACACAAGGGCAGGTTCAGCCCAGGACATCAGTGGTGCTGGGCAGCTTCACCATCCCAGCAGCTGCTCTTGGGCTAGCAGGGAACACCTGGGGAGAACCAGGCAGGCGAACCCACCTGCCCACTACTACTGCTCTCCTGGGCTGAGCCCAGTGCCCACACAGCCCAGCTGGTACAGGACAGGAGCTTCTCTTGTCCCTGGGACAGCAGGAACAATAGCAGTCAGGAGAACAGAAAGGAAGGGAGCAGGGAGGAGAATAGAAGGGATGTTCCTCCGAGCATAGAGCAGTGAGGCAGGAATTCTTACTTTATTTGGGAACTTTGATTCAGGGATGGCTACAGTAGGGGGCTGCAGTGAGGGCTGCAGTATATTTATTTATTTAGTTTTAAACAAACTTAAAAAAATCTCCAGCTACTGCTCCTGCTGTGAGACCAGAAAGGGGGGTGCAGCTGTGCCACCACACCACTCTGGATCTGCCCCTGTCAGTGGTGCTCAACCATGGCAATTCATACTGCCACCACTCCCCTACCACCAAATTTTTGGACCCCTGGGTAGAGTCCTGGACTGGATGACATGGCCCCATGGGCAAGAGATTGAGCACCGCTGAGGCAGGCTCATAAGATCCCCTCATCTGACAAGTGGGAAGCTTTCCCAGTTGAGGTAGGGACTTAAAACATTAATAGCTGCAGAACTTAAGTTTGCAATAAAAAAAAAAATGTTGTAGCTCTTATGTAACCAACCCCTGCAGCAAAATTCCTGAGCTAGCAAAGAGCAGTGGTTCATAGTGTTATCAAGTAGCAATAAAGCGAAATTAACATGATGACAGTCAGTTTCATGGAAGCTATTATGCTGCCTGCAGGAAAAACTGAAATGGACAACGACCACATTTTTAGGAAGGATTGAAATGTTAGGAGATCTCCATTCTGAGTGTATTCAACCCCAATTATGTACTAACTGTTATGTGCACCACTGAAGACTCTGAAATGAGTTCTGACCTTAATAAGGTGTTTGGCTGCAGAACAGTAACTAGCCTATGCACTTATAGATACTCACATAATTGCTATCCTCATCCACCAACAAAATGTATCTTTTCTTAAATGAATATTTTAAGAATGAACCAAGTAATAGGTATGTTCAACTGGCCTCTAGATTACATTGCTCAAAAAACAGAGTACTGCTTATCAGTCGACAGGGCACTTTATTCAGGTTGACGCTAGTTAAACCACTTGATGTGCAAGTACTTGGCAAACACACATAAGCAGACCTACAGCCCGTTTATGCATCTTTTAGTATCGTACTCTCTCTCAGAACAAATAAGGGCTTCCCAACACCCAACTTTTAGCAATCTGCTGACTCTACCATTTTGGGCATTTCCCATAAAGAAAAAAAGCACTGGTCACATCCTTAGCAGGTGGCCAGATGTTCTGAGGTTCCTGCTAGACTGACATTAAACATAACACAGAAACTGATCCTCCTCCTATCTTTTGACCTGAAGGGAGAGATAGGCTTTGCTTCAGCTGCTCCAATGACTCCTGTATGGAAGATCTGAAAAGAGTTGTTCACCTTCCCCAGAGGTGGGTGGACGTCAAAGAAGAAGGTCCGGTTAATGTAGTAACTTCCCATCTTGCCAAAATGAGTTTCATCCCAACTAGAAAAAGAACAGAAAAATGTGCTCAGGAAGAGAAGGTAACCCAACACCCAGAGATGTCTTCTACTAGTGCCTAAATATTATCATCTCTAAACTAGACTGGCAACACTCTGTACATGGGAGCACACAGTAAACCCAAAAATAAACTGAAACTGGTGGAAAACATGTTAAGACTACTTATTAAATAAGTTCTCACCATAAATATGGCATAAATTCTGTGCAATGTTCTTCACAAATACAACATCCAGGACCTGCCTAGTCTTTCAAAAGCTGAAAGGTTTTTTGGCCTTTTACTAACAGGCTGCCCACATGAGATACAGCACCCTTCCAGTACCATATTGACACAGTGGAGAGCAGCAGAAAGTGCCCAACATGAGTCCACTCAATCTATAAGAGAGTGTTTGCCATGAAGATTTCTCAGTATCGGAAGCCCCCTCATCAGGAGGGTTATGTGGTCCTTCCAGGCTTTCAGCAAAGCTCCATAGTGCAAGCCCAGGGATGGGGTGGCTTTGGAAATTAGGTTTTTGAAGGGGAACAAGAAGAGTCAAAAATGTTGATCTGCAATGGACCTGTTGACTGGTTTGCATAACAGAAACGAAAATGTGCTGCTGCTGCCATTTAATTTTTCTAATGATTGTTGCAATGTATTTTTATTAACTGGAAAGGCACTTGCAGCCCAGGAGTCATCTTTATACTGTTATATTTAAGCTAGTAGAGAGTAACAAGTGTCAAAGTATAGCAGGAATGGGCAATTATTTCAGGCGGAGGGCCACTTACCCAGCTGTTGAGGGCCGCATGGGTAGCCCCGCCCCTTGACAGGTGCCCTGGCCTCTGGGTGGGCAGCAGCAGCAAACACTGCCTGGCCCGGCAAGCTCAGGAGGCCACAGCTGCTGCTGCCAGAGCAGCCCTGACAGGCGATCCTGGAGCCAGCGCAGGGCGCAGGCTGGCAGCAGGGGCAGGTTACAAGCTGGTGCTAAGCACGAGGGGAGTAGCTCCTCCCCTGCCCTGGGGCCAGCGCCCCACGCTGCAGCCACTCGCAGCCTGCCTGGGGCTGCCTGTGCGGGCTCTGGACACCCAGTGTGAGCTGCGAGCAGCTGCAGCAGAGAGTGCCAGCTATGGGGCAGGGGAGGGGCCATTTCCCCAGGGTGTGGCCCCCAACTTACCTGAGTTTCTGGCATGGGGTACCCAAATGGTCCCAGGCAAGAAGACTGGGAGGGTGGGGTGGGGAGGCTGCCAGGCTTCCCCTGGGTCCTACTGCCCCTGGCTCCTGTCATTTTTTTTTTTCCATGAACCAAAGACAGATAAATATTAACTTTCTTAATTTTTTAGGGGCCCCACGGGTCGGATAGAATGGCCTTGTGGGCCAGATCTGGCCCCTGGGCTGTATTTTGCCTACCCCTGTGCTATAGCCATGACGTCCAGGAAATCTGCAAGAGACCAGAATTTTGGTGGGTGATGTCTTTTACTGCACCAGCAGCATGGTTGGGACAGACTAGGACAAGCTGCCTCAACGACGGGTACTGCAATACCCAAAGGCGTAAGCCTATCCTAACAGTACAGTGAGTCTGACAGAAAACATCACCCACTAAAGCCCTTGCCTAAAAATGCAGCACATCAGTTCACCACAGGGAAGTTACACCGGACGCAGGCTCAGCCCCTAGGTTAGGCCTCGCACCTCGGCTCTGTGCATTCGCCTTGTCTGCCCAGGTGCAAGTCACAGTGGTGGGGATCGCTGCCTTGGGCCATGTACTACACTGTGGCACCAGACAATACAGCTGGCAGCTAACGAGAGCTAAGGCCAAGCCTGCCCAGGAGACCAGGGTGAGCCTGTACAAAAGGCTCCCAGGAGCCACAAGACCAGTAGGAGCGCTCTTCCCCTTTCCCGCCGAGCACGCAGCCAACCACAAAGCAGCTGCGGGCCCCAGGGCATAACGCACTGCGGGGGACTGGGCAGAATCGCCCCGTAGCACCGTGGGGCTGTAGATTGGCAGAGGCATCCGCCAATCCAGCGCGAGGCCCCGCCCACAACCCCAGGCCCCGCCCCCTCGAACTTGGTCTACCCCGAACAGCCGCCCCGTTACCATAACAGTGAGGTGCCTCACCAGACGTGCGGCGGCTGCGGCAGGCGGTAGAAACGGGAGGCGAAGCCCAGGACGGTGACGAAGCCCAGCGCGGCCCAGCCCCCGCCCACATCGCCTAGGGCGGCCAAAGCGGGCGCGGAATCAGGGCAGCGGCTCTGTCCCTCGGCCGGCACGCGGGACTCCCGCTGCCTCAGCGCTCCGCAGCGCGGGCCCGGCTCGGCCTGGCCGCCCCGCAGCGCCCGCGGCATCCGCAATCCCACCTCAGGCCCTGGCCGGGCTCCCTCTTGCACGGCACCACGGGAAACAGAGTCCATGCTGCAAGTCATCACGGGAGATGGCGTCGCAGGGCATGCTGGGGGATGAGTGCCTGGGCTCATCGCGTGGCGCCGGGAGACTCCGCGCATGAGCGGAGAGCACCTTGTGCAAACGCTGGACAGCTGGAGTTGGCCTGATCTGACGTCACCCGCTGCCTGGAAACCCCTGAGGGGGGGGGGGTGGCTCTCGGGCTGTGCTGCACCCGTTGCGGGGGCCGCCGCGTACATTTGTTTCCCAGCAAAAAGAAAGCAGGAACCTTGCCACGGCCACGTGGCTGCGGGGGGATGGAAGCAAAAGCAAAAATGAGATTATTGGAACTGTGCAAAACACAGGGTGAAAGCATTGAGCGATGCGGGGCCTCGAGGCCTGTTGTCATCAGAGAAACGTGCCTCTCCCTCAGGCACCCACAGCCTTGAGCATCTTCACCGAGCCTTCACCAACAATTATGTCCTCACCCGAGCTGATGTTTCACCAGAAGTTATTTCTGTGCCCAGGTTGATGTTTTTTAGCTAGAGTTAAAAGCTGTCTGCTGATCTGTCAGCTAGGAGCAAAGTTACCGTATTTTTCAGACCATAAGACGCACTTTTTTCCCCCCAAAAGTGGGGGGAAAACGAGGGTGCGTCTTATGGTCCGAAGGTGTGGTACCCCAGAACATTTGTTTGCGGTCCCATGTGCCCGCTTACTGCCCGCTGTCGTTCCCATGCTGTGGATTGCTGTGTGTGGGGGGAAAGTCCCGCCTCCTGGAGTCTCAATGTCAGTCAGTCAGGTCACATGATCGGCACAACGCACGCTGTGTGTGTGTGTGTGTGTGTGTGTGTGTGTGTGTGTGTGTGTGTGTGTGTGTGTGTGTGTGTGTG
>NW_017728947.1:77437624-77450879 GCF_001723895.1 Crocodylus porosus
TGTGTGTGTGTGTGTGTGTGTGTGTGTGTGTGTGTGTGTGTGTGTGTGTGTGTGTGTGTGTGTGTGTGTGTCACTGACAGGGTTAGAACATTGAGACAGGAGGCAGCTAGGTACGGTACCAGGTAACGTCCCTGCCGGGACTATGTGATGCAGCACAGTGTCCTGACAGGCAGGCAAGGAGCCCGTCATGGCAGGAGAGACACAGGTTGGTTGGTGCCCTTTAATAGTAATACCAAGCGGTATGAGTCAAACTGGGTGCGTCTTATGGTCAAGTGCATCTTATGGTCCGAAAAATACGGTACCTGGATGGCTAATAGCAGAATTGTAAAAAGAAAGGTCGGCTTAATTAGTGGAACATCAAGACAGTTAAAAAAGGAGAGAGCAGTTAACACCTGTCCAGTGCAGAGATGAGGAGGAGTCAGGGAGATGATGATGAGCAGGGATCTAGGCTTTCTCTGATTTAAATAGATTCCCAGTTTTCTCAGGAAGTGCAAGGAAAACCTGCCCCCCCCATCCACATTTTTCTGTAATCAAAATGAAACACCAATTTGTGTGTGTGTGTATGTGGATTTTGGATACCTTTTCTTAACCCAAAAATTGGGGACTTTTTTTAATCAGAGAAAACCGGGATCCCTGATAATGAGCCATGGACTCAAATGACTCCCTCACTGCTGCCTGAATAGAAATGCTCCTGCCCCTCCTGGGAAGTTTGGTTGTAAACTCTTGAGTAGAGTACAAATCAACGGAGGATGCACCTGCACCGTAGATCCCACCCCAGACACATCCAGGCAAGCATGGATGTTTGTTTCCCCAGGGACAAGTAGCAGTGCACACCTTGTGCTGCGGCTGCTTGTCCCTGGGGAACACCCATGCCACGTGTGCTCTGGCACATGGCAGTTACCCCAGTGGGGTAGGGGATGCTGGGGCCAGCAACTGTGCTGGCCCCAGCAGCCTTATCTGGGGTCCTCCTGAGACTGCATCGGCAGCAAAGAAGCCTTGCCGGCAGCTGAAGCATACCTTCAGCTGGCCAGGCTCCAGTTTTGGGTGGTGTGCACTGCCACAATGTGCACTGCCACACTTTTTTTTTCTTTTTTTTTGGCGTGGGCTTTTTTTGACCCCTGGGGTCAAGAAAATGCCCTCACTGCAAGGTAGCAGTGTAGGGAACACCTGCATGTGTGGTGCCACAGACAGGTCTACACATACTGCACATCCACGCTCGTCTGGATGCAGGCCCTCTGTGCAAACATGCATTACAATATAACCAGGGATAAAGGTTGTAGCCGTGTTGGTCTAAGAAAGCAAGCAGTCAGTGTGCTAGAGGCAGTATCTTTTATTAGACCAACTAGACAGCTGGGAAATTAAATGTTTTCTTTATTTGTAAGCTTTCAGGCACACATGCCCATCCTCAGGTATAGGTGAATGCAAAGACTAAAATTTGCCCCAGGTAGAAATGAAAATTTGAATCTCACATGAGAGTTAGAAAGTGGAGTAAGATCAATTCCAAACAGGAATCCATAACATCAAAACCATTCTGCCCTGCTGCGGGCTTTCCCAGTTCTCTGCAAGGGAAAAATTGCCCTAGTATTTTTCTGTAGTTAAAAATAATATTAAAAATGAGTTAGTATTTTTGGGAGAGGAGGAGGGGCTTGACTTTATCCGGGGTGCCTCAAGTCTAAATAGGGTTAAAAACCACTGCTTTAGGACAACCGATGCTTACAGCTGTCAGAGAGAATCCTACAAGGGCCATGCAGCAGATTAGACCTGCCTCTAACAGCAGCCCAGGCAGAGCCTGCCTGGTTTTACACTTGCACTTGGGTGGAACGGATCGATGTTGCATCTTGGGCTACGGGCAAAGAGGATGGTTTAAGTTTACAGTCTGCACTGAAACTACAGAAGGAAAACAAGTCAATCCATAGGAGAGACTGAAAAACTTTCCCTCCATTAATAAACAATCAAATATAATCTTTGGGAAAGCGCTGTCCCACGCAGGGTCCAAAGACCTGAGAAAGCAGCTGAAACTGTTCTTGCAAGAATCCCTGCAACACCCACAATAAGGCGGTAGCTTCCTCTCAGTGAGACTGGCAGCATTAGCAGACCTATAGAGAGGAAGGAAAGGAGAGAAGATTAGCCAATGTCCTATTAGCATCCCGGCAGCTGCAGATCCCTCCCTAGTGAAGAAAGAGTGGGGCTGGCGATACAAGATGAGTGCAGTCCTGGTGAAGGTATTTACTCTATGGGTGGAGAGCCACAACAGTGCAAGACTTCTTTTCAGCTAGGGGCTACTTGGGTCAGTGTAGGAGGGGCTTCATTCCAAACTGAGGATTTGTAAAAGCTACTGGCAAGTCTAGAAGTTCAAGGGAGGCAGGCTAGAAATGGTGAGCCATTGATTCAGTCTAAATAGTCCTGCAAGGTACGGTCCATGCATCTGTACAGTCACATTGTCTGCACTGGAGATTTGCGTAAGGGTTAGGGTCTATCCACACACAACAGCTATGAAGATCAGAGCCTAAATCAGCATCTGATGTTTACATGTCTCTAGGACAGAAACAAATGCAGCTTAATATAAGGACAGTTGGAGAATGGAGAAAATGTTTGAAGCGATCAAATTCTGTTTTGGCCTCTACATAGAGCAGGGGTGGGCAAAACATGGCCTGCCACACCATTCTATCTGGCCCATGGGACCCCTAAAAAATTTAGAAAATTAATATATATCTGCCCCTGGCTGCCTGTCATGCGGCCCTAGATGGCTTGCCAAAACTTAGTAAGTGTCCCTCCACCCGAAATAATTGCCCACCCCTGACATAGGGGCTCCTAAGGCTTCTATGACCCTGGCACCTGTTCTTGCCCGGGGTAGGGGGTTAGACCTGATGATTTGTTTAGTTCCCTTCTGACCCTAAGCACTATGATACTATGAAGGGTGATGGCAAATTTACAGGGGGGAAAGGGGAGGAGGGTAAGATGTTTGGATCAGTATTTGTAGCAGCATGTACTGTAAAGGAAATGGAACTAAAATTATCTTATCACAAGCGGCATCCTGTTTAGCCAGCTTTAACAGTGGGACCCTCTGCCCCTGCTATTGCCCATGTACTGAGCAGTCAAGAGCAGAGTAGTTTGCCCTGTTCTTGGTTATGATGCTAAATTATAAACCAGCAAACCACAGGTGGTGAGTTTAAGAAAGGGTTTCCTCTTGGGTGCACCTTGTAGGAACATTCTTCCCGTAGTTCCAGGATAGCTATTGTAGCTTGGGCTATCATCTTCAGGTAGTGAATGCCTACAGGGAAGTTATAGTGCAGGGGCCTAAGTAAAAGAGTGAAAGGGGCCTGGTATATGCTGGTACAGGTAGAGGCTAAGCTGAGGTGACATTTGGAGAAAAGGTTATGGAGACATGCTGACTATGGAAGCCACAGAGCCTACAATACAGTGCTCCATCTCAAGCTAAGAAGTTCTCACTGGGTACATCTACATATGCACTTTACTGCAGTTGACAAATTTGCTCTGGCGTAAAGCTTCATAATCTATGCGTGTGCCCATATTAGGGTACAGTAAATTAATTAACTCTTCCATAGGATAGTACTGCCCAGAACAAATACTATCCTATGGCAGGGTATTTACATGTGCTCAAACACAAGTGTGGACTGTGACGGGCTAGCTGGGGTACGAGGCGTGGGGGCTGCCTGCTGGCTAGCCCTGCACTGTAGCACCCTTATGCCCCACACAGCCCCTCCACCACCTGATGCCACCATCAAGCTGGGAGCTGACCCCCAGACCTGCTGCTCCAGGTCAGCTGCTCCAAGGCTCAGCATCTTCACATGTGCCTGGGACCAGCATGACTCAAATTGCTTAGATCCTAGGCACATGTAGGGATGCTGTGCCTGGGAGCAGCTGTCTTTGAAGCACACTAATTTCATGTGTAGGTGCACCCACTGAGATTTAAAATGGACCACTCAACACTAGAAGCTGTATTCTTTGTGCCTTTGTTAGATAGCTCCTTCTGCATTCTGATTCATAACTAGTAGGGCTTTCAGTCGGGCAAATGGGACTTTGTGATTACTGACCAGTGAAATGAGCTCCCAAGTACAAGTGCCACCAGGATCAGTTGGTAGTGCTTTGTTTTGATAGCTTCTTCTAGCTGGATAAGTTTGAAGTTCTTGAAGCACTTTGCAGGCATCTAAATTGGGCCTTCCAGCCTCTTTGTGAAGTTCCTATTTTGCATGACAAGGTCATGTCCTTAGGCACTCTGGGACCCAGTACCAGAGCTAGGCTTAGCCCATAAGAGTCTTTGCTCCCACTCCTCTACCCTGGTCTTGGTTTCTCCATCCCCACCCCTCTCTGCTCAAGAATAGGAAGAAAACTTAGAATCAAAGGTTCAAGGTTCTTTTCAGTGAAGGAGATGAGGATTCTCCATGGTCTTTCTTTGGAATCTGGTTGCACTTCTGCATATCCAGCTTGTGACTGGGAGGACTTATTTCTGGGATGTCCCATCACCTGTCCTCTCCCTGTGCGGACCAATTCCACAGTCTTACTCCCCACTCTGGAAAGCAGTGCTGAGTAGAATTAGCAATAATTCAAGAGTCAAATTATCCGTGAGGTTAAAGTAAGTGTGATGCCTTTCTACTCTACCATAGAGGATTGGAAGATCCACTTTAAATCTGGAGTGAGCATATCTATTTTTGTGCTGGATACAAAAGAGGGGGAAAAAACAAACTCCGGTAGGTAATTAGACTAGATAAGCCAAGAAGCAGCCCCAAACCTCCATTAACCCCTTAGCCCCCAGACTAATCTGCCTCTATAACCAAACTGGAAATGCCTACACCTTGTGCTAAAAATGGATTGACCTCAAGGGTATGTCTACCTTGCCTCCTTGTTGCTTCTGGGAGCACTGCCTTGAAGCAGGTACTGCCTGCTGGCTCTGTGCCAGCCAGATCCCCAGAATGAGTCGCTCTGGTTTGGAGTAGACCCGAGCGCATGCCAATAAGCACACCCAGGACAGAACGTAAGAGTTGTGGTAGGACATGCTCAGGACAATGGTAAGGGGACTACATGGCCTTATTTTAGTGCTCCCAGGCACAGTATGGAAGTGGCATAGCCCTGTGGTGCTTTTGTCACCCACTGGTGGAAAAGACATTCCAGAGCTGTACACCTATGACAAAGACCCTGCTTTCAACCATTCTGTGGCTGCTTGAGGTTATCAACAGGAGCCACCTGCTTCCTCATTATCCCATTTCTTCTCTCCTCTGTCTTTCCCTTAGGCACTAAAGAGGAGCATAAGCTCTGGCCCTCCAGCTGAGGGCAAGCGAAACTTAGGGGCATCCGAATCCCAAGCCTCTGGGCTTGGGCTTGCATGTAGGATGCTTGCCAAAGGATTTGGAAGTATCTGAAGCCCCAGGTTGGGGTGGAGAATACTTGCCGGTAGCAGGGCCACATATAGTTCTTGCATGATTCAAACTGATTTGTACCTAGTTTAGCTAGTTTGACCTGGGTCACGAAAAAATTTCCTTAAAAAAAATAAAGCTCTTGCTACCTGCTCCCCTTCATGAGCTGAGTGGTTCTTCCAAAGTATAGCTCAGGAGCAAAACTGGATACATTTAGAGATTGCCCCAAGGGCTATGCTTTGGAGATGCTTCCCAGCAGAGGGAAGAGTTGTTTTCAATGATCTATTAGTAGAGTCTCTGGAGCTCTTGGAGTTACAGAGCAAAGCAATTAGCATGCTACAATTAAATTCACAAATTACTGCAGATTGCAAAAAAAACCCGAAACCTACACTGAGAAGAACAAGAAAAATGTCTTCCCTAATTCTGAGAGTAAAACCAGGAAATAGGTGTATTCAAGAGAAGGCATTGTCTCATCACAGCACTGCCAGCCCCCAACTCTTCCAAAATCTTGAGCAAGGTCCCCAAGCAAATACCAACAAAAATTGTGTTGTCCACCTTGTGTTTGCCATCTGGTTATTGAGCCTTGTAAGAGTGGTATCTTCTGGCTTTGCTTTCTAAATCTGAAGGCTAATGGCTTACTTAAAAAAGAAAGCTGATATTTTTCCTTAGCCCCTGATTCTGGGAGGTGAGGCTGTAATAAACCAATTGGATAGTATCATCATACGATAAAACAGAGAGTTCACAGCACTGATATCATTCCTCCCTCTCTGCAAACCATTTCTCAGGCAGGCATCACTGGGATAATTCGTTTTATAAACAATTTTAAATAAAATGTAGCTGGAGAATTGGTTTGCTGTTTAGATTCAAGACTCACGTGCTGTTTCTGGTTTTGCCACTGACTCATGGTGTAATAATAAGCAAGTCACTTCATATCTCTCTGGGATGGAGTCAGCACCTATGAAATGGAGATATTGTTTCATGCAGTGTATGTGTGGTCATATGAGGATTAATATATTAATCTCTCAGGAATGCATTAATATATTAACCTCCAACAGACGAAACTATAAATAGGAAATGGCTTCCTAATCAATAGGAACCAAAAATAAGCTTTATATGCAGAAGAGGGACCTGCATTATGCTAAGCAGAGTGAGTATTTTTCAGTGTTTTACAGAAAGATAGGCTCTGGCTGGCACCCATGCAATGAGCGCAGAAACCTCTATTTGCAGATTCTGGTTTCTTTCTATACCCACCCCCCAGTCTGTGATTCTGCACTCGCAGCTTCTGACAGCCTGAGAGTCCCTGTAACAACAGCAGCATGGCAAAATCTAGATAAATAAATATGACCCAACCATCCTCAGATAGTAGAGATACCAAAGTGATGGGCATGTTCCAACAAGCTAACGAGTATAGTGGATGGGTCTCTTAAGGGGCATCCACACCGAGCAGAAGATAGCTGGCTGCAGTTGCTGTATCTTCTGGCTACAGGAAGCCAAGATTTTGGAATATGGCACTTTTCTCATTGGTGGTAAGGACAGAACCTCCCACCCCCACCTCGGCTGAGCTAAAGGGAAAGGCTGTGGGAGGTGGCTTTCACTCCCTGGAGTGAACTGAACACACAGACCATGGCATCCTCGCCCTCTGGGAAGGTGAGATCTGAGGGGTGTGAAGTAGGGGGGGAGCCGGAGTTCCCTCAGGACTCTGGCAGTTTGTTTCCCTGTATTCTCAGCACTCAGGGAGCAACAGCTGTTCTTCCACACTAGAAATGTACTCTGCTTGTCCCTGGATGGCGTGAAGGGACACCTCATGCCACTGGATTTCAATTGCAGCTTAATATTCACTGGGAAATTTTATTTTGGAAATCAGTGACACAGGTCAAGATGCTGACATCTGAAAGTAACAATGAGGGACATTTTGAAGGGGCTAGAATCACCAAACTTGTATTTGTATTGTATTGCAGGAAGCTGGATCAAGCAGGAAATAGTGGTAACATTTTTGAACCCCCAAAAGGAATTGTCCCACCTAAAAGCAGAGGGAGCACCTAGAGCTCCTCTTTCTTAATTAGCGAGTTTCTTTGAATGTCTCATATTAATGCTGGGCTCTAGCTGGACAACTTGCAGAGTCACTATCATGTAATTGGCTTTCCTCTCTCTTTCCCCAGCCGGTTCTCTATAGTTATTTCCGAAGTTCCTGCTCCTGGAGGGTGAGAATTGGTAAGGTCTGGTGGTTAACTCTCCTTTGCTCTAGCACTGTTGCCTCAGCACTTTTTCTGAACAGTAACCTTCCCTCCAATAAAGCCACCTAATCAGTGACCTATTGAGAAACAGAATTCAGCAAAAATAGGACTTTGAGTTTTCTCCATTTCCCCAGGGAGAGGCAGTAGCAAACACCAAAATCATTTTGGTGGCTCCGGGCAGATGGGGAATGTAGGAGTTTCCTCGTGTGCTTGGTACACACTTTTCACTGTTTTCATGACTGAAATTGTAAGAGGAGTTTCATCTCAGGACTGGCCTTCCATAGTGGGCTTTGGATGGCTTCCCCCCTCCCTGAATTCCTCTTTTCAGACACTTTCAGAGCCAGTTAAGACACATTCTTTCTCCATAAAGCTAATGGAATCCAGATGTCCAGATCTGCATTCCTTAAAGGGGCCTGCACTGTGTTACTACACTGATGCTGCCTCAAACTGATCTTATCTGGTCTTGCCAGGAAAGCAGTTAGACCTGCTCAGTACTTGGCTGAGAACAGTTTCAACATGGTCCTGCAGGAAGTGGTGTGGGTACTCTTCCTGTGAGTCCCTGTGCTAGGAGGTGCTGAGTTGCAAAACCATTTAGTAGGAGGCACTCTCCCCTGTTCATTTCCTTTGAAACCTGCCTGGCTTCACTCTGTCTCTGAATCCATGTTTTGCATTCCCTCTAGCACTGGCTCTGAAGGGAATCACGTATGACCAGGTGCCAGTGAACCTCCTGAAGGATGGAGGACAGCAGGTAAGAGAGAAGAAAAATACTGTCAGTCTTCCCAGGTGGCCTGCGCAGACTAAGCTTGGGTTTACTGGAAATAGGTGGGCTATAGGCTGAATTAGTTGCTAGAAATTCAATCAGAGGTCATCAGATGCTGTGGAAAACTAGACCCAGGTCACCTACTGGGAACATAAGGGTCAAAGAACTTATTTCAGATCTCTTTGATATCTCATTGTCATCTCTGACCTGTCTGGGGTCCTCAACTCCTTTTCTTGGTGTCAGTGTAAGCAAACAAAAAAGCTGAGATCAGGCCTCTACAGCTTGGAGATGTATCAGGCCTTGGAGGTCTCTTTCTAAGGAAAACAGTCAGAGCGTCATTGCTTGGGATCTTTAAACCCAGAACTGGGTGGAACGCTGAAGAAGCTATCGAAAGAACTAATCTTGCTCTGGCCTTCAGAAGTGAAGGGGAAAATCGTTACACGAGACCTAAATATTTTCTCCACCCCTCTAATGTCTGTGCCTGTCGGTGTCCAGGAGGTTGAAGGCCCTCTCTGGCTTCAGTCACAATGGGCACTTTTAAACATGCTTCATTGGGGGGGCACTTTAATTAGAGTGACTCCAAGAGCCACTGTAATTAAAATGCCACTGCGTCTCATGTATCAGCGTCCCTGTGCTGAAAAATATCAGTGGGGTGCTTGAACTAAAGCTTGTTCAACAACCTTTAGCTCAAGTGCCCCTGCCGCCATTTTTCAGCATGGGGACACTCGTACACGAGACACAGGAGCCTGCTGGAGTGTGGCAATTGTCACACTCCAGCAGGCTCAATTAACTGAGTCTGCTCCGATGTGCTGGAATTCCAGAGTGTCAGAGCAGCTTCGCTGCTTGTGTATGGACGCTCAATGATAAGACATATTCATTGAGTGCAGGCAGTAAAAAATGAATGCTGTCTGCTTCTGGTGCAGCCCTGGGTCATACAGGGTGACACCAGAAAACACTGGCATTTGTCAAGATGTATGAACCATGTATTAGTGCAGTGGTGCCCAACCTTTTTCCCTAGCAGGCTGGATGGGAAGTGTCCAGGCTGTCTGTGGGCTGGATCTGGCTGGTGGCCCCAATCTGGTGCCCAAGGCAGATGTCGTAGGACCCCATCTGGCCACATGAAAGGCAGCCTGGCACCAATCCAGCTGCATGGAGGATGGGGGCATAGCCTGGCCCCAGCCCAGCCACTGCAGGAAGAGGGTGTGTCTCAGCCCCATCCAGCTGTGCGGGGAAAGGGGGTGAGGCCTGGCCCTGAATCAGCTGTGTGGGGGTAACAGGACAATGGGAATTTGGCAGCAAGGGAGGATGGTCGTATTAATGGCCGCTGCTCCCTAGCCACCACATTTCCTGACCTGTGGGGAGTCCCATGGGCCAGATGCAGTGGCTCTGCAGGCGCACATTTGGCCCATGGGCCAGATGCTGAGCATCCCTGCACTAGAGAATGACTGGCCATGTGGCATCACTGAGGCTGGGGTTTGGGTATGACAATATGATCTTCCCTGAGGGATTATAACAGTGACAGTGCAGTTGCACTGCTATAGCAGTTGGGAAAGGACTTCTGAACTTGTCCCCAAGCCAGTGAATAATGTGGAGGTAATGCTGTATGCCCTGCACATAACCCCAGTGGCCCCTGGAACCTAGTAGGAGCACACTAGCATCCAGAGGTGGCTCAGGACATGCCAGGACTAGTGGGACTGATGCAGAGGGAGAAGCCAAGAAAAAAAACCTAGCTGGAAATCGTATGGGTACCAGTGGAGCAGGTCTGCCCTTCCCTTTGCTACATAAAAAGGTGAGCAACAAAGTGAAGCTGGCACATACTCCTCCCAGACAATCAGATGCTGTGAGACCATTTACAGAGCTCTAGGGTCCCTGAGGATTCCTGTAAGGGAATGTTGGGTTTTATAGGCTACAGGGAGTAGTAATCTCAGGGTCTTCTCTCCCCAGCTTACTGCTGAGTTCCAGGTAGTGAATCCAATGCAGCAGGTCCCAGCCTTAAAAATTGATGGCATCACCCTTTCTCAGTCGGTGAGTGACCCAGCAGCTCTGCCTGTTAATCATTCACTCTGTCCTGCTTTCCTGCCTGGAAGCAGGACTTTAGTCCCAGGGTGCCTGGTCTCGGAGTTAGTGACCACTTGGCATCTGAGATGAAGAAGATGATCCAGACTGGGAGGGAACTAGAATGGCACTCCTGCAGGCAAACTGCTGGGGAAAGTTGTTTGCCCCATCCCTGCTACCAAGAAATGCTCCTTAGCACATGGTGTTAGTAATCCTAGTTCAGCAGCTGCTTTAAAATCCCACCTCAAACCAAGCAGTTTGCCTAGCAGAACCTGTCAAGAGGACTAACATCAGGTGGTATGAGCCAGGTCAGTCAAGTTTCCCTGGAGCTGTTTCTCTGCATAAGGAATCTTTGCCATGGGGCAATTAGAATAGCCCTAACCACTGCTGGACCAAGCAGACTGGAAGTCTTTGCCCATGACTCCCCCACAGTTTTTGTCTTATATTGGGGCTGGCCTTCCTTATCATCCCACTAGTATCCTACCCCATCTCCTTGCTCCTTGCAGCTGGCCATCATTGAGTACCTGGAAGAGACCCGTCCTAACCCCAGACTCCTGCCTCAAGACCAGAAGAAAAGAGCCCAAGTCCGAATGATCTCAGATCACATTGTTTCTGGCATTCAACCACTACAGGTACTGTCCTGTCACAAGCAGGCATGTGAAATGCAGACTGATGTAAACCCAGCCTGGGGTCTCTAAGCAATTCCAACAGCATCATGCAGTTTAAACTGCTAGCGGGCAACAGAATACTTCTCACAAAACTGGTGATATCAGATCCAGAGGCATAACAATGCAGCTGAGCACCCAGGAGAGCAGGATGCATGGAGGCACTAGTAGCTTCTGGTTGCCACCAGCATACTTCTGTAGCTGTAGTGGAAACTCTTATTTTTCTACCCCCAAGTTGGTGGCCAGAAATGCTGTGCTGTTTACCTTACTAATCAGACCAAATCCGGGCGCAGTGTGGATAGAACTATCTGCCTAGTTCCTCAATGGAAAAAACATGATACTGTTGCCAAGGCAAGATGATCTTCCCTGAGCAATCTCTGTGGGATGCCAGGGCTTCTCTTCAAGAACAGCTGAATTTAGCTGCAGGGTGCCAGACTTCAGCTGCAGGATTTAACATCTTGTGGGGATGAGTGAGCCCCGGTGGAGGAGTGTTCTGGAGTGGGCTGTTTGGGGGAACTCTGAGAATGTAGCTGGAATTTGTGATTCTGTCAGCAAGAGCAGAAAACAGAGTGGTCTAATAGGAGGATCTTGTGTCCATCCCTAGTGCCCAGTCCTCTTCTGTTCCCAACTCTGACCCTGTCTGGGGGAGGTTTTGGGCAGGTTGCAGCCTGCTGGGTCAGTCTAACTTGGCAACTTTCTTTGGCCTTCTCAGAACCTGGCCATCCTGCAACGAGTGGGAGAGAAGAAGCTGGAATGGGCTCAGCACTACATTACAAATGGCTTTCAAGGTATGTCCCATAGGTGACATAATCAGCATAGTTGTAGCTGTGTGGGGGGTTTAAAGTGGCAATTCCAGGGAATTGTTAGGTAAACAGTTTCCTGCATTCACTGAGACTGGACTTGATGGCCCAGGAGGCCCCTTCCGATCCTCTCTCAAATGGCTGCTGGGGCCCAAGTATCATCTCATTCCTGCCTTTGTGATTTTCACCTCCCTGCAGGTACCCTCCTGAGCAGCCCCGCTCAAGGCCTGGGGTGGCTCATTCCTTCATTCCTGTCAATCAAAAAGGCTGCTGTGTTTTCCCCCATCCCCTCAGACAGCCCCTGAAAGTGAAGTCCCCAGATTCCTGACCCAGCATGACCTCTTTCCACAGCTCTGGAGCAGATCCTGAAGCACACAGCTGGGCGCTATTGTGTCGGGGATGAGGTAAGATGTTCAGGCAGAGTGCTGCTCACAGAGAAAACAGAAATCCAGCACCTCTTACATAGCAGTGGAGATCAGGGGTTTGGGCCATGGCCTGTGCTCAGAAGTTGAAGCAGAAGTTAAGCTTCAGGTATCTTAGTTAAGTCATTACTTGGCATCCTGCAGACTCGAGTGCCCTTGGCTAGTCCTCATTTAGGAAATAGCTCTTTGACTTGATCTCCCATACAAGAAACTAGATTGCTTTTTTCCTAGTGTAGTGGGGTTGGCAAAAAGCCTTACAACAGAAGGAAAGTTCACTTGTCCCTCTCTGTAAGCTGGTTGCCAGATACCACAACACATGATCTGCCTTGACAAGTTTGTGGAAGTTGGCCAGGTTAGAGTAAGCTGGAGAATGGGATACACAACACTTGACCTCCAGGGCAGTGGGTCCAACTGGGTCCATTTGTTAGCTGTTTTATGGTCCCAGGAGTCAAATGTGGGATGGGAGGGATATCAGTCCTATTCCTGAGGAGCAGGCATCTCCAGAAGAGACTCAGTAGAATATAAGGACTAGATACCCTTTGAGGTGGCTTTCCTAGTCAGAAGGAGCACTCTGGCAGTAATGGTGCCCCTGCACTACTTGCAGTGTCAGTACATGGCTCAGTTTCCAGCCCTGCCAAGCTAGCATCAAATTCTCTTAAACACTTTTAAGAAAAGGGAGATTACCCTAACGTAGCACAGATTACATGCCTATTTTTTACAGGTAGAGGAGAAAACACACAGCCCCTAGGCTAAAAAGTCCACTTCTACTTCTCCCCAACACGACCTAAAAGGAAGTCGGTCTTACAGTTAAAGCACTGATTTGGGCCTCAAGAAATTTTCATTCAGTTCCCTTCCACAGACTTACTGTGTAACCTTGGTCAAGTCATTTAATATCTCACACACACACACACACACACACACACACACACACACACACACACACACAC
>NW_017728947.1:77450979-77490424 GCF_001723895.1 Crocodylus porosus
TCTCTCTCTCTCTCTCTCTCTCTCTCTCTCTCTCTCTCTCACTTCCCCCTTCTCTTTACCCCAAAACAGAGCTGTGTAACAGGATGGCTTGTCATGGAATAAGCCAGCCCAAATCTATTAGCAAAACAAGTTGGAAAGTGATCCGATGTTCCCTATACAGGGCTATGAGAAGCTGCACAAGTGTAGGGAGAGGGACAGGAATGAGAGGCTTGCACAGGAGAACCTAAGAAGACTGGTGCCTCTAGGAACAAAAGCCCAGAGGAACTGAAATGTTTTGTGCCATGACACTTTGCTTAAATTTTATATTGAGAAACAAAACTGTGTCCTGAAAGATATGTGTGTGTGGCAGTTCACCCTTTGTGCTCTGGGGAGCTGCCACAGAGACAAGTAGCTGCTTACACTGTCCTGTTATTATCCTCCCACTTGTTGGCTTGCCTGTTCAGGTTTTTGGCTCTCTGGGGCAGAGACTGTCTCTCACTGAGTGTGTACAGTGCCTAGCAGGGCAGCTGGGGCCTCCTGCTACTATTATAATGTAAATGAGTGAGGCTTTCTTATCCAGCTTTACAGGCTCATAGCTACCTCCCCTTCCCCACTGGATGGCTCCCTCCCTCCTACCTCCCACTGGAGACAGACTTGAGTTTGTTTGCTCAGTGGCAGGGTTGCCATAGAAGCCCTGTGTCCTCAAGGCTGTCACTAGCAATTGGTTCCCAGGGTGTGTAAACACAGCTCTCTTAGGGCTCCTGGTAAGCAGCTGTTAGTGACTCCCAGGTGTCACTGTCCCTGCAGCCTTTTTACATTCCCCCCCGCCTGGCTTTCAGAAAGGGAGTTGTGCTTTGCAGCTCCAGAATTGCCAACAGGGCTTTTGAAAAGCACTCCCTGCTGATGCTAGAAAACCAGTAACTGCCCTCTATCACCACCCATGATAAGGCAGAAAGGACCTTTGTATAGCAACAGTGCTACTGCCACTGCTCAGTCAGAATTGAGCACCTGCTATCATGTGGCAAACTCCTTTAGAGGAACTGGTCTCAGACTGCTTCTGCTGTGGGGCTACAGGCACTCAAAAGCATCTCCTGCTCTAAACCAGATCTCTAGTCATTGTAGTAACTTTGACAAAAGAAATATCTGGGCAAGACAAAGGGGCTGGATGGGAGGGCTACAGTCTCCCCGAACTGGTACAGCAGAGTGGCATTCACTCAGCTGCTTCTCTGTCCTGTAATGACACCTCTCCATTGTCATGGGCCGGTTCAGGCCTCATGGCCTGTCTGGTAAATAGGAAGCTGTGCTACCCTCTGATATTACCTATGAAAGCTTATGCCTCTCTGAACAAGTTAGTCACTAAGGTGCCACTTTGCCTGACCATGTCCTACTCTTCTGAGACTACCAGCATTAATGTCAGATTATATCATGGGAACTGACATCTCTCTGAGAACTGGAGGAGAGCCTATAAGCCCTACACCAGCATCAGTTTTAAGTAACCTGCTCAAACAAGTGTGAAGTTTTTAATTCCATTGCCAGGCCAGGAGCCAGGCTGGCCCCTCTTCCTTTTAATTGTATCTGTTATACAAATTGAATGTCAAGGGAAAAAAGAAACACTAAACAATAGTGTGTTGAACAGCAGTTCTCATTTGCTGTCAGCTGAGTTTCACTGGTGCCACAAAGGGTTTAGCTGTACTTTGGAGCTGAAGCAAATGCCCACTTCAGCCCCAGTGGGAGCTCAGTTAGGAAGACAACCCCTGTTCTGTGCAGGACCAATTCCAAAATATCCAAGTAAAAACAGGTAGCGTGTATGCATGCTGGGGGGAAGATGTATGGCAGGAACTGGCTTCTGGGATGGATGACTGTCCACAGCCAATGAAGTAATGGGCAGTAGGGTGATTTCTAAATTGCCTTGACCAGTTCTCTCTGCTCCATTGCAGGTCTCCATGGCTGACTTGTGCTTGGTCCCTCAGGTGTACAATGCTGAAAGGTAAATGAGGGATGAGCTTTAGGGGCCAGTTAACACCATGGACTCCATTTCCCACTCCAGATGCCTAGTTGATAGTCAAGCCTGATCTTTCTTCTGTTAATGCTCAGGTATACTAGAATAATGCATTCTCCCCACCTTCCGTCTTTACTGTGTGATTCTTCTTAGCATGAGAGGAACAAAAGCTGTTAGTGAAGAGACCTCCTTTAGCCAGTGCTTTCCTCCAAAGGGGAAAAAGCGCTCAGACACAACAGTCATATAGGAAGCAAACCTGCATCCCCAAACAGAGACTGTAAGATACCCAGGAAGCATCCATACTAAGAAAAGTGTGTTCTTACCACATACTAATTAACACCAAGTACAAGGAAGAGAAAGAAAAACACCTTTTCCTCTATTTGAGTTGGGCGCAGCTCTGAGGGTCATTGAATAGGTATGCTGTTGTGCTCACACTTAGCACTTGCTGGTGCCCAGTCTGTCTAGGTGGAAGTGTCCAATTTGCTCTCTATTCCCTTTGCAGATATAAAGTGGACCTTGCTCCATACCCCACAATAACCAGAATCAACAAAGCTCTCCTGGAGTTAGAGGCTTTCCAAGTGAGCCACCCTACCAAGCAGCCTGATACCCCTGCGGAGCTGCGAGCCTAAGATTTTCCAATATGTAGGCTCCATTATGCCTAAAAATCAAGTGGGCAGCAAATATATGAAAAACACCTGGCATAGAGGAGGACAGCTACACTCCTGTGCTAGCAGGAAGCCATGGTACTGTTGCATTCCTACCATCAGCCAAGGAGAAAGGGAGGGAGCATTCCTGCCCAGTCATTCTGAAAGCAATGTGGGTAATCCACTGAAGACATCACTACCTTAGGGAGACATCAAGCCTACCTGTGACTGTATCCAACTACCTTAAGTGTCACTATGAAGAATAAAAAAATACAGTGGTCATAAAGCATCTCACATGTGTGACTTGGGCACAGAATTGGATTCAGCTGAAGGTACCCAAGTTATTTTATATTGGAAGGTGAGGGCAACATCACTTAGCAACAAATACTGCATCAGGCCCACTCTAGGTTGCATCCTATGGGAGGCTTCTAGTTGAGTTTCACCAGCCACAGGAAAAATATTAAAGAGCCACTCAGTGCCCAGAGAGTAAGACTAGGCTATTAACACACTGGGCCTTGTTGTCCTTGTACTTACAATTAAAGCATAACTCCATTGACATCACTGGTGCAACTACTAGTTTACATTGCTGTAAGTGTGTCTGGCCCACACCCAAGTAGAGAGCTGGATCCCAGCCTGGGATGGGTCCTGCTCTTGTAAGAAACTACTGACAGCTACTTTTCCTTATGGTTCCTACACAAGGGTGATGAGTAGTCCAAGGCTGCTAGGTAATCTGTGTCAGTCCTTCAAGCCTGTTGTTGGGACAGCTAATCTGTGCATTTTCCCTTCATCCCTACTGTCACTGTCTTGGCATCTCCCATTAGCTGAAGAAGACAATGTTCTCTTCCCAGTCCCTGGACAGCTTACTCCAAACACAACATGGCACTAGACAGATTTTCAGCTACTTTGCCAATTTTAGAAAGTTAATCACTCATTTTCTCCAAAAATTTCCCAACAGGAAATTCTCATCCATCCAGCAGTCTTTCCAAACCAGAGGAACCTCTTTGGAGGGTTTTCCAAGTTGCGGCAATCAGAAACCCAGCCAGCTTTGGTGGACATTTCATATTGCCACCCTATAGTGCCATCTTTCCAGTTTTCACTCTAGAGTCAATAACTCTTCTCTCACTAAGCATGACTGAATCCATGCATTCACCTTCATTTCTAGGGTGGCAGGAAGAGCCACTCACACATTATCCAAAAAGAAGGTGGGATTTGGGACAAGTGAGGTAGGGTAGAAGGAGAAAGCAAAAGACATATTGCCCAAGTCTCTGAGGGAAGCTTCTGCTGTGAGGAGGACACTGCAGATTCAAAATGAGACTTTGTAGGGTAATTAGATATCAAAGCTCAGGCTTTAAAGCAAGGCTAAGTCAGGAGATTGCTACCTGACTTGATACCACGTGTCCACAGACCTCAAAACAGGCAAGAAGCTACTGCAACTCTCACAGAGATATTGCCCATCCAAGATCCCTTTTGCTGAGGTAGATTTCAGAAACATATGGATGCTGACTCCTCATTTCATAGCTTTGATTCATTTATTGTCATCCACAATCTAGCCCTCACTGCCTCTATTTGCCCAGGCACAGAACCCCTGCCGTTCTAGGCTGGGCCTCAGAAAGTGCTGCCTCTTCTCCTAGGTCCAACTGGATCCTGCTGGTGCTGTTATAGAAAGTTCCAGCACGGTCTAAGCCAAGGAACACAAGCAGTGTGCATAGGCTGTGCTTGCCCTTTCTTTCTTTATCAATATCAGGCAGATGGATGGAGATCAGATTGAGCAGCATGTGTTCAGATGGGAACACAAAGCAGAGGTCATGGTGGGTTACTGTGTTCCATGTCAAAGTGTCTGCAACAGAAAGGACACCACCAGTACAAGCTATGCCAGGAATAACACAAAAGATTGAACACAAGGCTGTTAGACATGCCAGAGAGACCAATGTTTCCATAGCCAAGAGCAGCTCGGAGGAGGGGCTAGAGAGTTACTCACCAAGGTAAAAAGTGTAAGACGCCTTTAGCATTGCAGCCTCCACTGATCAGGACCCTCTGGTCAGACACAGCTGTTGCATCATGGAAACTAGAATCAGAAACTAGAGCAAAATCCATTGGGGAACCCGCTGTCCCTTCATCTCCTAGGGGTGCAGCCTTACCTAGAAGAAGCATGGGAGAGTGGTTTGGACAATAGATAGCAGTCAGGACTTGTGAGTTCTAGTCTCAGGTTTGCCATTGTCTTTCTGGGTCACCCTAAACAAGTCATTTCCTTTTCTGTGCCCTGGCTGCTGTTGATGCTGAGAGGTATAAGCAGTGCCTATAAAGCACCAGAATATCTCAGATAGAAGGTGCTAATGAGGTGGCCAAGGCTTCCCTTCAGGACCTGAGCATTCAGAGTACAGTGTCTTCCTTTCTCCAGCTTTTTTTCAGTACAGCTGCCAGGGATGGGAAGTTGTGCTGGATGGCAGCCCTACTGGTATGGAGGAAGCAACTTTTCCAACTTGGCACCACTCCCAGCCATAAAAAGAGTTGGCACTTGGTCCTACAGCAAGATCTTACCAGCATGCAGAAGACTATCCTGGGAGAAATGGAACAGTTGTATACTCCATGTAACCTGATGCACAGAGGAAAAGGAGTAAAGACTGTAAATGAGGAACAAGCCTAGCAGCATTTCCTAGCCCCACTGCAAGACAGAGCTCTGTGCTAAATTTGAGGGACACAAGTTTTGTCCGTCGCATCAGAGCAGTAATTTGTCTACCCTGTTAGCCAGACTTCTGCCATGGCAAATGCCTTACATTTCTTATGTCCTCCACTGGGCCAGACCATTCCTTCTCCACCCATCAGGGCCTTCCTCACACCAGTAGCATCCCGTTCCTACTTCCCAGTCAGGGCCTCTTACAACCAGACCTCCTTTTCCCATGTCCTGAGCACGATGGGTCTTGGCCCCATTGTCCCAGCCATCAGAATGCATCTTCCTAAGGTAGGGTGCCCTTTATTGCCTACCCTGCCCTAACCCTCTGGTAAAGCCTGACAGGAAAGGCAGTGTCCCATTCTCAGCCACATCCAGGATGTACATGTCTTTCAGGTAGGCAGATGTCCTTTGCCCCCCAGAAATATGAGCTTGTTTCTCAACAGAGTGGCTGAGTGGCTGGGAAGAGAAGTGGTGAGTAAGCCAGGCAACCTCAAGAACCTCCTGGTATCCAAACCAATTTCCATTCCCAAAGATCATGTTTTGGGGGAGCCATTAACCAGCTTTTTGGGCCAAGACAATACACATTCCCACAACCATGACACACCTGTTGGAGAGCACTTCATCTCTCCCATGGAAATATAGCTGGGAACACTCTCACTGGAGATATTTAAAACTAGAGCTGAACTCAGCCCTGGGGACCAGACCATAAAGAACAATCAAGCAGTCACTTGCTCCCAGATGTAGGGACTGAGGAGACAGAAACAAGGGATGCCTCCTATGCTATGACTTTAAGGGCTGAATCAAAAGCTTCTCACCCAAGTCTAGCAAGGGAATTTTCCTCCTCCACAATGGGCTGGTACCAAATCTCATACTCCAAGTTGAAGATATAGAGTGTGTTGCTGCAGGCCACAGACTCCAGTGCTGTGGTCTTGGGGAAAGCCCCTCCAAAGATGAAGAGATGGTTGCACTGTGGTAGCCCATCTTCTCCTTGGCCTAAAGAAGGAGTTCACCAATCAGGTTTCACATCTCAACTGTGGGCCAGGTTCATCCTGGCCCAGTCATCCAAATGAGGCATGGTGAGTGCCTGGTGTCACACCACCAGTCCCCTGGCGAGAACTCTGTGCCTTAAGTAGGCAACATCTGTTCTGCTGCTTCCTACTCTTCCTGACCTGAATACACCCCTCCCCACCACAAGCTATCTATTATCTTAAGAGTATGAGGGAAGGAGCATCACCACCCACAGTGTCACACTGGAATTGTGCACATCGCTGCTAAACCCACACCCTAACTTCCCTCATGCCTTAATTCTGCACACTCAGGGAAGGGAGCAACTTGGCCACTACCTTTGTCCCTGGCTCTGCAGGAGCTAAAGAGGAAAGGGGAATGCACACAAAGATGAAGTGCAGCTCTCTAATGAGAAGCAAGTCCATTCCCCCTATATTGGGTAAGGAGCACCACAGCCTGAGCATCCCAAGCTAGTTCACCACCTGCGTGTCTAAGGCCAGTTTTCAGCAGCCTCTCAAGAATAGAGGTCACTTCCCCCACAGTCAGTGAGATATTCTCCACCCCTGAAGCCTGGCTCAGATGCAATCAGCTCAATTCACAAAAAACGTAGTTTTCAGTGAAGTACTGTTTTTTAGCCTCTGTTTTTCTGATAGAGATACAGGAGTTCACATGGCTTACCCCAAGAGATGAAACAAATCAGTGACTCAGGGGTGTGGATTGGAAGTATGATGGGCTAGCTGGCAGTGATTTAGCCCAGGGGTTTTGAAAGGGCAAAAAATGATTGGAGGACTTGGGATTCCCTTTCCTCACCAATCTGGTAATGATTTGGCCCAGGGCTTTTGAAGGGGTAAAAGACGATTGGAGGATTTGGGATTCCCTTTCCTCACCAATCAGGCCCCAGAGACTCATCCTCCATGTCCCCTGATTGGCCCCTTGTGTCACAAGGAGGGGGAAAAAAGGGACAGAGCACCTGGCTCAGGAGAGATTAGCAAGGGACCACAAGGAAGGAGATTCAAAGAGCTGGCAAGAGCTGGGCCAGGAACAGTTGCCCCAGAAAAGCCTGAAGGAGTGGGACCTGCAGGCAGGAGTGGGACCCTCAGCGTGGCGTGCAGCCGGCAGGAGAGGCTCCCCACTGGGCTCCAGGATCCCCTACGAGAGGCTGCAGCCGGCAGGAGAGGCTCCCCCCTGGGCTCCAGGATCCCCTACGAGAGGCTGCAGCCGGCAGGAGAGGCTCCCCGATGGGCTCCAGGATTCCCTGAGAGGCTGCAGCCAGTAGGAGAGGCTCCCCTGCTCCAGCAAGGATCTGAGCAGTGACCTGAGAGGGTTCCAGCTCTGCTTCCAGCTCCTCCAATAAGAAGCCAGGCAGCTCGATGTGAGGCCGGGCTCCTGGAAGGTCAAGACCCCTAGCAGCTTAGAGCAGTACCAGTACTAGTAGCTGTGTGGTAGAGTTTCTACCTACCATGTGGAAGCGCTAAGTTCAAGTCCAACTTGAGGTGAGTGAGCTAATGGAGAAATTCTTGTTGCAGTGGGAAGGGGTCATTGTGTTTTCTCCCCCTCCAGGTACCTAGGCTGCCCTATATTTCCTTGTCATTTGACATTTTGTATTTGTGCCTTTCATATTTCACCAACCAGTATTGTTTGTTCTGCTGTTTGTATTTTACATTTTGGTTAACCCTGTCTTTTGTCAACTAGATGAATATGTCTATGATTGTAAGCGTCTAACCTTTGTTGAATCCTACCCACTCGGGGTGTTGTCTCCCCTAATACCCCCTGGTTTATACTGGTTATGGTCCCAGTACTGTCCTCCTATTAAAAAGTACATGGTTAAGTCCCCATTGGTGGTCTGGCTCTGCTCTATAGGGGAAAGAGAGTCCCTACACCTTCCACAGTGCTTGTGTACCTGCTTTGATCCCTTCACTTGAAGAGGAAGTACCACCCGGGTTACAGAAGCAAAAGTATACCATTGCCCCTTTGTCCTTCTGAGGACTCCCAACAAATTACCGGAGCCACACCCCTCCCACAGCTGGACAAACAGTGGACAATTCACAGTGCCTGTGACACTGAGCCAGGGGCAAAGTAAACGTAAGGACAGGAACAAGCATGAGGGGATGTCCCAGGGCCCAGAGACATTGCTCTTGCATTCCTAGCAGCTTCTCCCCACCATCTCCATGCTTTTTTCCTCTCCTGGGAAAGCTCCATTACTCACAGCCATAGGGAGCCACTTCCAGGTGGTGGTGTCCAGGATGCAGATGCTGCTATGGTGTGTACCCTCCTTTGCACCCCTGAAGACATAGACACATTTGGTGTCCAAGTAGTACATGGCAATGTGGCCCATAAGCAGAGTGGTACAGAGCTTAGAAAGGGCAGATCCATTGGGAATCAGAAATCATCATCTGTAGGAGCAGTACCTGTAGACAGGATGGAGTTCTGAACCCTTCATTTTCTCAGACTCAGATGACCCCCCTCCCCTGGACAAGCCTCTCAGGACCCTGCTCCTTTCATTCCTCACCCTTAGTGCCTCATTGCTGAAAGGAAAGGTTTACAGCAGAGTTTCTGTGCTTAAATGTGGCCAGCTAGCTAGCTAGGAGACAAGAGCTGAAAAGGTCTGTCTAACCAACCTCATTTCCTTCTATGACCAGGTGACACATCACCTGGAAAAGGGAGAAGAGGTTGATGTCATATATTTGGATTTCAAAAAAGCCTTTGACTTGGTCTCCCATGACGTCCTCATGGTAAAATTGGGGAACTGTGGCCTCGACAACCTTATGGTCCAATGACTGGGGAACTGGCTCCATGGTTGGACCCAGAGAATGATAGTTGAAGGAACTGAGTCAACATGGCACATGGTGATCAGTGGCATCCCCCAGGACTCAGTACTCAAACCAGTACTTTTTCATATATTCGTAAATGATCTGGATTCAGGTGTCAGAAGCGGACTGGTTAAGTTCGCAGATGACACCAAATTATGAGGAAGTGCGGTCATGCTAGAGGATAGGCTGGGGATTCAGGCCAAACTGGACAGGCTCACAAGGTAGCCCGATCAAAACCTGATGATATTCAACACAAAGAAATGGAAGGTGCTCCACTTCGGGAGAAAGAACCCACATCATATTTATACCTCAGCAGTGTTACACTCACTAGCACCATGACTGAAAGAGACTTGGGGGTCATGATTGATCACAGGATGAACATAAGCCACCACTGCAATGCCACAGCTGGCAAAACAATTAAAACTCTGGCCTGCATCTACCAATGCTTCTCAAGCGCGACCCAAGAAGTCATCCTCCCACTTAACTTGGCCTTGGTGAGGCCGCAGCTGGAGTACTGAATTCAATTCTGGGCTTTAGAAAGGATGTAGAGAAGTCTGAGAGAGTCCAGAGAAGAGCCACGTGCATGATTAGAGGTCAAGAGAACAGGCCTTATGAGGAGAGGCTGACAGGCATGGGACTCTTTAGCCTGAAAAAGCGAAGGCTCAGCGGTGACTTGGTGGCTGCCTATAAGTATATAAAGGATGTGCATCAGGAATTGGGAGAACGTCTGTTCACCAGGGCACCCCAAGTCACAAACTGCTAGAAGACCATTTTAGACTGGACATAAGGAAAAATGTCTTTATCATCCGAGTCTCTAGAGTCTGGAATAGACTACCCCCAGAAGTGGTACAAGCATCTACTCTGGATACGTTCAAGAAATGCCTGGATGCTTACCTTGCTGGGGTCATCTGACCTCAGCTGACTTCTTGCCCCTTGGGCAGGGGGCTGGACCTGATGATCTCATGAGGTCCCTTCCAGCCCTAATATCTATGAAATCTATGAGGAACAATATAGGTGTAGAAAGTGGTAACTCCCTGGATTCACCCTCCTGTGCTTCCCCAGTACACACACTGCAAAACATACTGCTGCACCTACTCATGGAAAACTACCCAACTCCCACTGCCTGATCCTACATGGCTCCTAATGTGGCCAAGATCTGAACTGTACAGGGCTGTAGGCTCAGACTGTGGCCCATGGTATGCAACCAATGAATGCCTTCCAGCCTCAACTAAATGTAGCTTCCTACCAAGAGAGGAACTGGAGCCACCAAGGGAGGAAGGAAGACAGAAAAAGGACAAATGAATATAAATGATAAAATAGACAACAAGGGGAGGGACAATGAAAAAAAGAAAACAAGAGTATAACACATGTTGAGGCAAGATAAGGCATCATGGGGTCACCCACTCACAGGCACAGAGCCACTAGGCTCCAGAGTGCTTCTTTCTCAGCAGACAGCTCCACACATAGAGCAAAAGCCACACAGTTATCACTACACTGTGAGGCTTGTGTGTGCCAAAGGGGAAACTATCATTTGCCTACTTCAGCGCATATACTCAATCCACTCCACTTCTGCTTCAGGTGGGCATACTGGAGTCACCAGCATGTTCACAGGTTACTCCTAGGAGAGGACACACCACCCCTCAAAATGCAGAGACATTAGCTGAGGGCTCTTACCCACCAGCCTCTCCCTCCCCTCACCCGAATAAATGTTGCCCACCTCCTTTGTAAGCTCACAGTGCAACATAAACCACCTGAAGCCAGACACCATGGCAGCCAGGCCCTGCAACAACAAAGTGGGATTCCCTGTGGCACATCAGCTAGATACCTCACTTGCTCCTTAGACAACTGCACAGCGTGAAGGAAATCCCTGCCAGTCCCCATCCAGACCTCTCCTCTAAGGGCAACTCTCCACTGCCCACAGACACTTTACACACACACACACACACACACACACACACACACACACACACACACACACACACACACCCCATCCCACCCCAAACTTCTCACCAGTTTGTAGTGTCCAGAAAGGGTCCTTATAAGACTGATGTTGGGCTTCTTCTCCACCAGTGAAAACAGCTGTTTCTGGGTCATGAGGCACATGGGATGATGCCACTGTGAACTTGAATATACTAGAGAAGAAAAGAGAGAACTTGCCTTGTCAGCAAAGTTGAACAATGGGCCCAGGCTCCACTTAATGTCATGGGGAGGACAAAGCACAAAGGCCATGGGCTTAAAGAGACGGAAGTGGAGAGGGTGGGGCTGGACTGTCATGGGGCGGTGGGAGCAAGTGACCTTGGTTCCTCCTACAGCAGATGGAGAGGACACAAAGAAACCCTGGATCCCTCCACTGAAGACCCCGGTTGGAGGTCTCCTCCCCCGACCCGACCCCTCCATAGGGAAGGGGATTTTCTTGTTAGTTGTATAGAGAAATCACTGGATTTCCCCTCTTCATTCTCTGTAATGTAGGAAGCTAGCTGTGGCTCTGGCTGACTGCACTTCAGTGATAAGAGGCAGGAGCCTGAAGAGATCCCTTAATTATGGAAGAGGCCAGTTCCTCAACTGCTTACTCCTACATTTAAAGGCATTTGGCAGCCTCTGGTTCCCAGAATCAGAGACCTAGAGTTCCCGCCAGCTAATTATTTGAGGAAACTCCTTGCCCATGCTTCATTTCCTTCTTTCTTCTCTTCCAAGACTTCTCCCTTATCCACAGACCTCTGAACTGGTGAGAAAGTTTGGTAGTTTCATTTTACCCAGCTCCCCTCAGCCAGCACTATCTACTGTCCCCTGAATGCAGAGCTGAGATTCATGTGGTGTTGAAGATAAATCCTGTCTTCTCCCTAATGTCTGGGGCATGCAGTTTAGGGACCGTACTATGGGGAAGACACAAAGCAAGCACAGCCCATTGACAGATCCTGAGCCTTAGGGAGAGACTAGTGTGAACATTCAGACAGGGGCCCATGTGCTAAAGGAATGAGTTTACCAAGCAGTGGAGAAGGCAGGCTAGGGTCTAGGGATAAGGTCCTCACCTTGCAGCTTCTTCGTCTTCAAGTCTGCAGAAAGAAAACACAGAGGTAATGGTTTCCTCAAGGCAACAGCTAGGAGTTGAAGCCTGGAGATACTCAATCCTCCAATGAGTTATAAGTGCTTCTCTGTCTCTTCCCCCAACACACATTCACTCCATAGGAAGGGGCTGGGAGTGGATATGGAGCCTCATGTAACATACTGGTTCCTCTCCAATCCAGATGAAGTTGACAGGCTGACTCAAAGAAGTCTGCCTGTCTGCATGAAACTCCAGGTTCAGGATTGGGGTCTTATCAATCCAGGAGAGTTTAGTGCTGGGGAAAACCCTAGAGACAGAAGATTTCTGTTTCCCCAGCACAGGGCATTAGCACAGTTAACAGCAGGGCAGTTAACAACCCCCACCCTGCTACTGAGCTTTGCTCACAAGGACAAAACGGGAGTTCCATCTCCATGACTCCATTTCTGCCCAAAATGCCAACCAAGAGAAATTGCTGGGACAGCAATTTTGCCTCATTAGAAACTGGACAGAGACCCAATCACTCATTTTACATAGGGATCACTGAACAGCTTCCAAGTGTACCTGACTTGGTCACAACCCTGGGGCTGAACAGAAGTTCATGCTCTAGAGAGGCTCCATTCCCCATTCCCTACAGCAGCTCCTTTCTGACTTAAACAGAAAACCTCCAGAAGTTCAATGCAAGCACATTTTAAAAATATATTCCTCTGATACTCTAAAGAGTTGTTAACAACTGCTGGCATGTTTATATGGACCAAGTCATATGTTACTGGGAAGGAATACAAGAGCCATGGTCAGGGCACTGAACCTAGAGTCAGGAGTCACACAGCTCTGCCACTTATTTACTGTGGGACCTGGAGTAGTCTTCTCTGTGTCTCAGTTTCTTTATCTGTAAAATGGGGCTTATGAAGAGTTAAGGAACTGTATTACATGGTGCAGTGCACTGGCATGCAAGCAACCCCAGACTCTGTATTTGGCCCTGGCCCAGTGGACAGAGGTTGCACATCTGTGTGGCTTGTTCAGGGGAAAGTAGAGAGACTCATTGTTCTTAGGAGGACACGAAGGACCCTCGTGGCTGGGAGGTAGAGTTAGAAACATACTGGGAAGCTCTCCTCAGAGGTAGCATGCACAGATCTGGGAGTCAACCTGACAATACCCAGAAGAGACACCCGAAAGCTATTGTCACAAGGCCTGTGCCCCATTCTTCATCTGAGGAACCAGAGTTGCTTCATCATCCTGCTCCCCTTCAGATGCCCTGGGCTCAATCAAGACCTTTCTGGGCTTCTTCAGATGAACAGTTTGCCTTGAGTGTCTTCCTCCTTGCTTTGTTGGGCACCATCTGGTCAGTGTGTGGCTCTGGGACAAGAGACACCAACTGCTTTTTTAGTGGTGGAGAAAAATCCTTCCTTCCAGGCCTTGGCTTTCCAGAAGTCACCTCCCAGCTCTGACATTCACTCTGCCCTCCAGGAGTCACAGAAGAATCCACTGCTTGTGGCTCACAGGGATAAAAAATAAGCATTTCTGTGACTGAACTTGTGGAGGGAACCCCTGGCCCCATGATTTGGGATGATGCTGTGTTGGGCAAGTAAGTACCCCCAGAGCTGAACTGCTTCAGGGATAGAACCAAGGTGCTCATTACCATGGGCTGGGGGTGATCAGTTTGATCAGCAAGCTGCTGAAATGTGTTCATCTTTGGTGCTTTTGACTCAAGGGAGGGACATTATCCTTGTCCGATATCTCTAAAACAGGCAAGCCCTTAGTTTCAAACACCTATCTAGCCAGAAGAATGATGCCAAAGGCTTCAGCTGGGTGTACAGCTCAGGGACCTTTCCTAACAGGGAAGAGGGCAGGAAAGAAGGGAATTGATTCATAGAGGACAGACCCAAGATACAGATACCTCAATCGGGTCCTCCAGGTCCTGAATGAAGGGCACTGTATCTTCAGGAAGGAGAGGGTGGGCCCTGGTGCTGAAAATGGGTGAGCAGAGGTGCTGTTGCAGACACCCGTGAGCAACTATGGAAGAAACAGCAACATGCAGACCAGGCATTCGAAAAGCTGTCTCAGTCTGACCTCTATATAAGGCCTGTAGCCTCCTTCACACACTGGGTGCAAGCAGCTAAATTACAAGGGACAGATCGACTGCAGGGAGAAGGCAGCAACCCATGTCTGCAGCGTTTGGATAGACCTTGACAAAAGGAGCCACTCACCCAGAGGTGATTACTGTAGATCCTCAGAGAGTTGCTCACACAGTCTCCTCCTTTGCCAATCTTCTGTGCCACAGAGAATAACAGGGTTATGGATTTGGAACCTTCCCTCTTCCCTGCTGCTGTCGTAGATACAATTAAGGCAATCATTCCAGGGAAGAGGGACAAGGAAGGAGTCCTTCAAAACAGCCTTAGAGACTGCAAGATAGAGGGCATGCCAAACTACTTGGGGACTTAGCTATTATGATGCTGGGTGCTAGTCAAAGAACCTGTACAGACAGACAAGAGTCTAAGCTGAGATCTTGCACTGAGACTCTCCAGTATCCTAGCAACAGTAGGATCACTTAGTTTTAATAACCAGTTTTTCAACAACAGACCACAAAGGAGGCCAGTATCAAGGGGAGGATCCATCTCGGGGCACTACATCCACAGATTTCAGCTCCGAGGCACCAACGGTCTAGGCACTGTAAACGGAGAGCAGAATGGAACTGGAGTTGAAACAGCCTCTACACCACTAGTAACCCACAGGATTCAAAAGTCAAAGGTGCATTGGCAGAACTGAATACGGGGCATCAAACCAGATCAGAGAGTGCATGAGGTGAGGACAGAATGCATTAACAGATCTGTGTGAAGAGGTCCAGCCCTGGGATAGTTGGAGGTGCTGCCAGCAATGATTGACAGGGTGGGAAAGGGTTTTGGACCCAGCACAGAAGCAGCAGGATAGAGAGGAAATTACTTTCTTACTTGCCCATTGACAGTTAGTGTAAGCTTGACCTGGTTACCTCTGTCCAACTCTTTCGGGATATCCATTCTCCAGTCACCTTCCCACAAGACACCTGCACACAGGACCATGGACTCTAAGCACACGACAGACACTGCAGCAGACTAGATGCTGATGCTTCAAAAACTGAAATGCATCCAAATCTTACAGCAGCCAGCTTGGGAGGAACCCAGCTTCACCTTTTCTTCCTTCCAGAAACCCTGGCTTCAAAGAGGTGGGGGAGGAGAGGGCATTCTTAAGTAGAAGCACAGTCTCCCAAAAGGCATATTTGAAAAATAAGACATTTTTAGGGCAATAAGGAATACTACATGGTTTGAGTGAAAAAAATCATATAAGGGGGATAAACTGGGGAGTCCTCCCTAGTTCCTTCAGTCCAACAAGTTTTTCTGTATTCTCCCCAACTTACACGATGTTACACAGGACAGTCGGACAAAGCCACAGAGGAGTGCTATTCTGTAGTTCTCCATAAGGAACCACATACCTTTGTCTACCCAGGTCTTCAAAATCTCTGAGGATGAAGATGCCACCATTTCTCTGGGTGGCCTGTTCCAATGCTTTCTTATCCCCCAGGTGACAGTGTGTTTCCTGATATCTAACCTAAGCTTCCTTTGCTGCAACTTGAGCCCATTGCTCCTTCTCCTGTCACCTGCCACTATAGAGAAGTCTCAACCATCCTCTTTCAGACTGAGTAAGCCCAGTTCCCTCAGCCCATCCACGTACTCCCCAGCTCTCCAGCCTTGCTGGCCACCCCCTGCTGGATTCTCTCCAGTCTGCCCACACCCCTCCTGTGTCCAGAGGTAGGAGGGAGCCCCAAATGCAACCTACCACCCATTACCTGGCAAGAGGCAGGCTGTGGTCCTGATAAGGCACCCGTTCCCCACTCCCTAGCCCAGAAGCCTTGGGCCCAGGGGTTTTCCCACCCTGCAGCCAGGGGTGCTTCCCCAGCACAGGCTGCCTGCTTGCCAGCCCCACCTGCCAAGCAGCCTTGGCAGCTGGTGCAGGGACCAGAGTGCATAGGTGAAGCTGGTGCTCGGCGCCGCACAGGCAGGTGTGACCTGCTGCCTTCACCCCTTTGCCACCGTGACCCAGCTCCAGCCTGGCCTAGGCCAGAGAGCAGGATGGCCATGGGCATCTGGGTCAGACAGCAGCATGGCCACAGGCAATCCCAGCAGTGCCCCTCAGGCATGGACACAGCAGGCAGGCTCTCCCAGCCATCTTATGGCCTACCTGAGTCACTAGGGAGGGAAGGCACGGCTGGGGCGGGATACATGGCCACAGGCACAGCGAGGGGAGCAGCAAAGGAGAGAATTGTGCCTTGCACCCGGGGCAAAAGGCCAAGTTATTGCCTGATCAGCCCGGCCACAGGCAGGACTTGTGCTATGCGAGGCAATGTCCCCCACAAGATCTACTTATGTAATATGCCCTCACGTTACTACAAAAGGGAAAGTTGCTACTTCTTGTGACTTCATCTGGAGGGTAAGTTTTTCAGGGACTCGAGCAGGATTATCTCTACTAACTGGAATAGGAACTGGCCAAGAGCGGTTGGGAAAGCGTTTTTACTATAGTCCTACTTTAAGAGCCGTAAAGCTCAGCAAATGCATTTCATTGCCACTGTTCAGGAATTGCCTCCAGGCCACATAATTTTTTCGGTCATTAGAAATGATTGGTCTGAACAGCAACAAAATTGTTAAGGTATAAACTGTCAGATAGTGAGTGCTCAGTAACTGAGACAGGTTGAGCAGTACATGGCATTATTTCTATTCCCTGATTAAAGAAGTTCAGCTCTTAATATCAGGTTATTAATATAAATAACCTTTAAACTGACCATTTTTCTGATTGTTCCTATTCCAGAGTTCACTCATAAAACTACTCAGAGCCAACTGAAAGAGACAATAAAACTGGAGCTGAATGAACATATGGATGGAAGTCTCTTTTAGCACTTGCCTCACTCTGACTTCTCTAATGGTAGCCAGAGATGCACAGAATGAAGGACAGGAAGTCCTTAAGTCTAGTTTTATTTTTTTTATCCAGTTTGAAAACAGGCTGCTCTTCAAGGATGTTTAAATGCAGCCCTCAGATTGCCCCAAGTTAACTCCTTAACAGGCCTTTGCCCATGGATACCAAGAAGGAAACCATAGTCTCTGGGAAATTCAGCCAGTCTATTAATGGGGAATAGCCCCAAATCTACATTTGGGACAACTAAGTACTTGCCATTGGTCCTCTCTCCCACTAGGGATTCCAGTAGACTAGACTGGAAAGTTAGCTGGCTCTGAGTGCTAACCCATGTCACCTTCGAGCAAGGAATTTTCTTCTGAAGAATCCTTGTATTTTGCCCTGTGGCACCTACAAACATTTTTAATTATTCATAGAATTATATTAAATTTAAGGAGTAAAAAAATCCCCAAGAATCATTTTAAGGACACCATGTAGACAGAAAAATGGTTTGGACTAAACTGTAGCAAGTTTACCCTCCAACTGTGTCAGGCTTACCAGATATTTTGATTTCCCAATGCATCTTGGTTTTTCCACCAGGAGCTGACACCACAAAATGGGCTGTGCTTGCTTTGCAATTTTACAATATTGGAACTGTTTTAGTTTAGGAACCCAATAGTTTTAGAAAGTCCCTTGTCAGGGAAAATGGAGGGAGTCATGGTGGCATGTTATGTGTTTTAAGTACTTATGTATTAAATGGGAACAACCAAACTTAAGCACAAGTGGCTCTGAACCATGTGACATCATCCCCCTTCAAAGCTGAGCAATCTCCTACCTGTGGCCTGTACCTGGCTGGCTGTAAGCAGAGTTAATATCAAAAGGAGTCAAATAAAAACTACACAACCTCTTAAAGCAGGGATAGGCAACCTCCGGCATGGATGCCAGAGCGTGGCATGCAAAGGCATTTTGTTGGGGCATACCCCTCAGCGCAGATGGTGGGGAAGGGGTCAAGGCTGCACTGTCACAACAAGCATCAGCCTCTCTACAGCTGCCCCAGCACACCAATATCTTACAAGTCAGGGTTGCAGGCGATTTTGGCACTCTGCCCAAAAATGTTGCCGACCCCTGCCTCTGCCTTAAAGTACAAGTGTCAAAGATCTGGACCACAGAACGTATCACTCACAGGCTACTGAAAGTTGGGAGACAGGGCCATGGAGGGACAGACCTGCCATAGAATGTAGGCCCCTGGGCCCTGCTGAACATGGCCAGCAGCAACAGGAGGGCATGCAAGGGCTGTGCTGACACAGCTCCATTTGGCCTGCTGCCCAGGACCCCTGCTACCACTTGACCTCACCACTCTAAATCCCTGCTGGACCTGCCACAGCTACTGACCCTAGAGATCCAGCCTGGGAGGAGCCCCACAGTCCAGATCCAGCATCAGGCAAGTCCAGCACCTCTGCCTTAAAGAAACATTTCAGACAGAACTATGCACTTTAAGTGGCAACTGACCAATCAGTGTCAATGTCAGAGAAATTCCAGCATTAGCACCTGAATAGTAGTACACTTCTATTGGCCAAGACAAGTAAGCTGAGCCTGTGCTCATCCATGAGCACCTAATAAGCCCAGCAGAACTTCAAAGGTGACTGTGACTAATCCCACTCTGTGTTGTACTTGAAAACAAGTTCAGCTGAATTGCTTTTATTGTTGGGTCACCAGAAATGCAATTCTTAGCCCAGAACCACCCAATAAGAGACAAAAACTTTAACTGCATAGTAAAAAGTTTATTTGAAGAGTTCAGACCTTAAATAATACACAATATCACAAAACAGCCACACTGTGCCAAATACAAAAAGACAAACTAAGCCTAAGAGAAACAGCAAGCACACTATAAATAGTTTTCATTTGCACCAGACAGCTAAACATTCAGTGCCATATTTTGGTAAAATATCCTCTATATTTAAAAATAATCTCATGGGAAAAACATAAAAAGCAGCAGTTTGGTGCTGAGAGCTTGACTCTGAAGTAACAAGACATTAAAAATATTCACATCACACAGACCAGGATTGATGAGAGCTATCACAGATTACGGGAAAATAAGTCTTAAAATACATGTGCCCAGCTACAAGACATTATCTAACGAAAGGCTGCACGAAGGGTGTGTTGCTGTGAAATGGAAGTCTGGGCTCTCCATCCTGCAGATTGTTGTTTGTCAAAGTTGCTAGGAGACTGCTTTGTTGCTTGGCAAAGCTTCCTCAGCTCCAGGCTTAGTGGTTAGTATCTGGCACCACACTCCTTGCCCAGGGACCAAACTTCCTCACTCCAGATGGGCACAAACCAGATAGAATTTGTGATTCTTGTTCCAAACATTTCACTCCTTGCCTACAAACAAGTGCATGGTCCTTAAGCCAATACTTCTTGGGGAATAGCAGGTAAGTCCCAGAAGGTAACATGGGAAGTGCCAAATATCAGACTCTCAGTCCATCTAGACCAGTATTCCATCTTCAATGGCCAGCAGTTGACTATTCTAACTTTCTTCTAAAGTAACTCCGTAGCAAGCAAGTGTGAGATTGTTAGTCCCTCAGGGAAATTTCTTCCCCAATGGTGCTCAATTTATGGTCCATGGGACAGATCCAGCCTGAGAAGCTGCATCAAACAGCCAGGTGGGGCTCTCCACAGATCCAGAAACATGATGGCAGGGAAGTGGTGGTAACATTAAACATTCCCAGGGATGTAGGAATGAACACTCCCCCACCAACAAATTTCCCAAGCCATGGAGAACTACATAGTCCAGATAACAGGGGCCCATGCACCAGACCACGCCAGTGCTTAGGGCCAGCCCTGCACATGGAATCCAGCATATGGGACCAGGCCAGATCATACCTGCTTTGCAGTAGATTGGTTTGAGCCTTGATGCAGGGAATGTCTAAAACTATTAGTTAAAAATATGTCTAGGGCAGCACTAAGTACTGTTACCCATATGTATCTTGCTAAATTCCTGGCCTCATAGAACACTGAGTTACACAGTCTGATTAAATCATGGGAAAGTGTTTCTTTTACTCAGTTTTCAATTTGTCCCTACTCAAGTTCTTTGGATACCCCCAGTAAATCTGTAACATGGATTCGGGATACAGCCCATGCCCAAGGCTCCACCCCATCTGAAAGGTATAACCAGCTGCCTGCCCTTGCAGCTAAAGTTCAGAGGTATTTTGCAGGTCTGGTCCCCCACCTAGTGAGAGGTAGTTGACCATATTAGTCCGAAGTCAGGCAAAAAGCAGGGTAGATTTGCACCTTCTAAACTAACTCTGGGGTATCAAATTCATTCAACCCCTGGACCAGATGAGTGGCATGGAGCTAGTCTGCAGGGCTGAGCTGGTACAGGCACTGCATGCAGTGCATGCCTTGGACCATCTGAACATGCTGCTTGCAGGGCACTTGCCAGCTCCAGCTCTATGCACATGCGCAGCACATGCCTGCTTCAGCCATGTGTGGGGTACATGGCATGTGGCACTGGTCTGGGGCACACACTGCATGTGGTTCCCATGCCAGACTGGCCCTGCATGCTGGATCTGACATGCAGGACCAGTCTATGGGCCCAATCCAGGCCAGTCCTGGATCCATGCTGTGTGCAGTGTACACCAGCTCCAGCTCATAGAAGCACACAGGACCAGTCTAAGACATGCACTGGATCCACCATAGGCACTCTGTTTGTGAGCCCAACCCAGAAAAGCACTGGCTCCAACACACAAGTCTGGTTTGGCATGGGCACTGTATGCAGCGTGTCACAGACAGGCTCTGCTTGCTGCATGGGCTAGTTCTAATGTGCTCTGCACAGCAGCCAGCAGCACTGTGGGCTAGATCTTTGATATTCATGGAGTAACGAAAATCAGAGAGAGAGAGAGATATGTAAGCTATAGTGAGCCCAAGCTCACTTCATCCATTGCTGATCTGTTCCGTAGTACGCAACAGCACACTACCTACAACTGTTGATTCGGGTAACTTAGGAGAAGTGCTGAATGGGTGCAGGGTTCTGCTATTTATGATGTGTTAGCATGGTCACAACTCCTACTTAGGCTTGGCACAAAGGTCTGCATCTCCCTCAAGAAAACAAAACCCTTTGCATAACTTAAATTAGCAGAGACACCTTTTAAAGCCAAAGATCCCATAGTACTGGAAAATTTAGGCTTCCAGCTCTGTTACATGATGCCAGGTAATATAGTTAAGGCAGACAAAGCAGACAGCTTTTGTTTTCCAAGAACAAATCCGACAGAATCCCCAACCTCAAAAGCCATCTTCGGGAGGTTATTTAGGAACAGGGCACAGAAGACAGGGAGGACACCTTTGCAAGCAGGGGCCTAATTCAAATAAATGAGGAGGTCTATGGCTTGTTTCAGACACTTCTTGTTCCTAAGGCACTGTGTGATAAATCCTTAGAAAGTGGCTTATTTGAGAGGGAGAGGGCAGAGGAACACCTGGGATACAAAGTGGACAAGTGCAGAGATCTTTGCAGAGTGCTGGGGTGGAGGACAGAAGAGCTCTTCTTCCAGAACCACCAAGCTGGAGCTACAAGACAAGGCAGGCTCTCTTCTTATCCCCTCCCCAACTGCAAGTCTAGCCACCATTTCTATAGCTGACCCCTTAGAAGTAACTTATGCAACTAAGTGGGTCACTTGTGCACAGTCAGAAAAGGAAGCAAACAATGCATATAGTTAGAAAGACAGGAGTTGCTGTAGTTTCTAGAATAAACAGGGTACTGAGAAACTCTTCTTTGCTTCCCAAGGTGCCCAAAATCAAAAACCTAATCTCTCCCCTAGGCCTACACATGCATTTTCTTCCCACCTGTAACATTTGGAAAACTTTTTACCAATGCAATGACACAAAATTAAGTAGGCCTCAACATCGATATGCATTTAGCTCAGAAGTGACACAAACCCTTAACAGCCTTCAAAATAGCCTGAGAACCAAGGCCCTGAACCCTGTTCTAAGGATTCCAATGGCAAAACATCTATGGACTTCCAATTTAAGTAGAAACTGGGCCTCAAGGTTTGTATTCTGTGATCTACATGAAATACACTATCTGATTTCTACTGTTTTCAACAAACTCCACCAAGGAAAGGAGAGTTATGAGCACTTCTTGATCCATCAGTAAGATCCATCAGTAATTCTTGATCAATGAGTAATTCTTTTTATGTCATCACAGCCTGTTATGGAGTACTTAAGTAATTATTATTGAACACTTAAAACAATTAGTCTTCTCAGTCTCCTGACTGATCATGCTACTAAAGGTAGTATGTAAATATTATTCCCAAAGCCACATTATATTCACAAAGCAGGTGCTTACCCAAGGAAGAAAAACAATGTTCTGATCAGTTATAAAAACTAGTCCGTAGTTTGCCAAACACAACAGAAGTCTATTTACTTTCTGGTTCCAGTCTCTCTTCTCCCAAAATTTGGGACTAGAAAGAAACAGTTTTAAAACAGCTCAAACTTTCATCCCTGGTAAACTAAGGGAGTTTTTTCTTTAAGCAAACATGATTTTATGATGATTAACATCACTTTCAAAACTCAGTTTTTATCTTGGACTTGGCTTTTCATGCCTGAAATTGAAAGTCTCAAGTACACTCTTAAAAGTAGAAAGGAAGTTCTCTCTGAGCAAGGTGGAGAAAAAAAAGAGACATTATTCTTTTGAACTAATTATGCTTTCTGTGCCCTGTGCTGAATAAAAGTAACTGATTAGGCAGAAACCATACAGCAAGGAGAGAATGCCAATCAGATACTTTCATCAAGTAGAAGAGCATCATCAAAATCAAAGGATGAATTACCAGTTTTACTAGGAACAGTTAATGAGAACTGCAAACCCTTCCAAAGAAAAGTGCTCTCTCAGTCACCCAAATTATTTCATTTGGTACCTGGGTAACACAAGTGTTTACATAATTTGAACACTAAAAGGACTAGACAGGTTTAACTTATCTGATATAGTTGTGAAGCTTTCCTGTATTGTAGATGAATTATTACATGCCTAAAACTCTATTGTGCTTAGATGAAATACCAGCTACTTCAGTAAAATCTTAAAATAAAGAGTATCCAGGCCTTTTTTGCTCTATCACGTAGCAGATGTGCCTACAGGCACAATGAGGTATCATGATGGGCAACTACAGCAGGTTGGAATCACACACCCTATATGAAGATACCATTTGACTTCAGCCAACAAAGGTAACAAGAAGGGGGCAAGTCTGATGAATGAACTGGAAGTACTGATAAAAGATCTATCCCTGTTTCAGACAGCCAGGACTGAACACTGGGATTTCCATTCACTGAACAGTCTACCTTTGCTAAAGACCCTTTGGAACAGCAGCTGTTAATTACCAAGCAGTTGGTCTGCTTAGTCTACACACACTGTTTGCTTTCAATGACTTTAGCTGTCCAAATGACTGAGGCAGCTCTCATTTGCTGGACTACAAAAAAATAAAGTGCATAAATCAAACAAACATTCATGATCATGTTCTTAACAAATGGCTAGCATAATGATCCATGGAAAAATAAGCAGCTGACAGATGAGAGAGGGAACATAGCATAAAGGGGAACAGTTCATCCCAAGGATGCTGCTAACAAACTAGCCCACACTATAGCTCGATAACAGAGAATCAAGGGCACCAACTTTCTTGAGTACCTGAGCATGCACAAGCTAATTCACTTCTTTACTAAGGCCCCATTTTAAACTGCTCCCAAGTGCATATGTGGTCCTCCACAAGGTCAGGTATTCAGCAGTTGCTACAGACAGCACCACTGAGATTTATTGTCATATACTGGCTGTTTGTGGAAGGTGAAGGGTCCTCCTATGTATTTGATGTTTAGAAAAAAAACCTGAAGTGGGTGGAATGCAGAAGGGCCTTTCTCAGTTGCACAGGGCCTCTGGGAGGGGCCCACACCAGACTGCTGCCATGCTGGGGAGGAAGGGACCACTGCCTGTGCCACAGGGCAAGGCAAGGACTCCATCTGAAATGCATTAATGCCTGTCACTGCCCTCCTTGCAGATCCGCTGCTGCAATAAGGCAGCTGCATTTTACATCAGTTTTTTCCTGAACTGGGCTTATGCTACCCCTTCCTCCACCCTGCAAAAAGAAAGTCAGCTGTCCTCTTCTGCCTTCACTCTTAAGAGTGATGAGCAAGATGCTGCTTCTTTAAAAGGTTCTGCCCTCTGCTTAATCCCTCAGCTAGATAAACCTGGTGCCCACCCAAGTAATTTGGCATAGGCTATTCAACTGCATGCCTGCATCTCTAACCTACCCACCAACCCAGAGTACTTAAGACAGTGGTTCTCAACATTTTTACACTTGAGACATCTCTCTTTGGACAAGGCCCCCCCTTGGAAAATTCCAGCTCATAGGCTTTCATTCATTTCATTTTTTGACTACCGAAAAATAGAGCAATTTTTCTGTTGCCAAGAGCTCAAAAAGACCCCACAGCAGGTCAGAATGGTTTTAACACCAATAATTCCTAGTTGAAGTCTCTGGGTTTATCTTGTGAATCATGTTTGCACACCCAATGGTGCTAACAGTGTGTGGCACCCCATGGCATCCTTGAAAGCATCTCAAGGCACTCCAGGGTACCATGACATCTTGAATGAGAATCACTGACTTAAGTAGTAGGCAGAGCATATTAAAAGGGCCTGAGAATCTACATGCTGAGTATGGCATAACTAGGGAATGACTGCACCTTTTAAGAAATTAAGTCTTCGCTTTCCCCCTGTCTACGGAGGGCGATGTGCCTGCACAGAAGGACATTACCTAAAGGGCTTTTCAAGACTGACTGGCTGGAAATATCCCAAAATTATGCAAAAAAAAAATCATTCATTATCTGCAGACAGAGGCACCGAAGTGCAACTGCAAGAGCATCCTTAAACAGGAATGTTCTTAAATAATCATCAAATACATATTCAAAATCTTAAAAGATTTACCAAATAAAGATATTTAAAAAAAAGTATTTGTTGAAACTTTAGTTTGATCCTCATTTTCCCTGTTGCCATGACTGGCACAGAGGGTGACCATTAATGCCACTGCTAACCACTGAAAGGTACCAGTGGTACTGAAAGGAGTTGCAGTCCATACAATGTGTTATGGGTTAGCAATGGTCTCAGGGGTTCACTGACTCCAAGCAAGCATAGAAGTGGCTGACTTTCCTGTGTGTTCAAGTCTTTTTGGCATGTGTTAGCCTGGGCTCTAACGGTTTTGCACTTGCCTAATACAATCACTCCTTTTTCCCCAGGTTACAGATAAACTATTGCAAACAATCTACGTTTTAGCTGTTTACATGTCTCCCCAGTCAGCAAGATCTAGTATCTAACTCCTTATTCATCCTGCTTTCCCCTTCCCACAGGAGATGTTTCAACTGACCCACAAGGATTTATTCCCTCTGCAAAGTTTGGGCACAGGCCTCTCATAATGCTCACTAAACAACTACCAGGCTCTTGCCTTGGGCCTAACAGCTGTGGCATGAGCATAATCATAAATAGGGACAGAGGATACAGGCTGTAGTTGGCGTGGGTAGACAGGATGAACCCCCAAACAGGGCTTAATTGCCACCTGGCTAGTGATGGTGTGCAGCAGAGCTAAAAGGATGCAAGTGTGGAGCAACTACCCAACAGGCGCTTTTTCTCTTAGCAAAATGTGGTTGGCAGTTGTCTTCTGGTGGTTCCAGATACAGCTAGAGGGGGGCAGAAGGATCTCTCAGCTTCCCTTCGTACCAGTGCAATAGACACTGTAGCTACCCGAATTTGACCTTTGACAATGTCCTGGCTATCATAAGAAGTCCCAGTGATCCTTTCACAAGAGTGGCTTCTGGAACATAGTACAGGGGAGAGGGTTCCTGGGTTATCAAGTTCATTCCTCTGCACTTGCAGGCTATCATTAAATTATGGAATCCCTAAAGTGACCCCTGTGCAGCCACAGCTACCCTCTCATTCAGGGCAAGCTGGGGTGAAGCAGGGGAGAAGCTTTGTATCCAAGAGAAGCAGAAAGAGCCTTGCCTCAGACTTAGCCACATGACAATGACAGTTATGGGTACTAGTCCTGGGTGGAAGCCTGCTTTGCTCAGTGTTACCTGCCTGCTGTCCTTGCCCCCTCCACTCCCTCAGCTGGTGTAATATACGTGAAAGAACAGGATCTTGTTGCGCAGGAGGGAGTAGGAGTTGTCAAATTTGAGCAAGTAGATGCCTTCGCCTGGATAATCATGGCTGCCTGCCTGCACGTCGCGGTGGCTGTCCCTCCGATACACAGGCATGATCTCACCATAGCGGTTTCGCAGATAGCTCTTGGAGCCCCTTTCCACATCTCCAGCTGGGGTGAGTCCTGAGTAGCAGAGAGGAGACAAACAAATGTCAGAAACAGCAAAGCTGATGCATCAAAGGGCTGCAATCAAACCATGGTTACAGGACAGGGACAAAACCTCCAGCTAAAAACACTGGCTGGCAGCAGTACATGCAATAGCCACTCTAAAGTCTCTGCACGTATAATAGCCAAGCTGTTTCCATACATCAAGAGGAGTCTCTCCATGGAAATGTTCTGAATTTCCCACCATCATCATCACTGCCACTTGTTTCCCTGTCCTCCTCCCCTCACAGCACTTCCTAGCTTCCCTTCATATTTACTGCTTCCTAGCAGAGTCCCTTTAGAACAGCTCTCTGCCAGAGTGAAATGAATTCTGGGTAGGAGAATAATGGGGGGGGAGGGGGCAGGCCACACACACAACACACACAGAAAAATCACCTGTCCTCAATTTCTACTTCTCCCTAGGGGGTCTAGTTTCAGGTCTTCAGGTCTCAACCTGCAATTGTGACAGCACTCCCTATGCATTTCAAGCTGTCCCACCACAAAAAATACAGATTGCACTCAGAGGGAGCAAAAAAACTAGCAAAAGCTAATACTACAATGAAGAAAAATTCTGCCCTGCCCACGCCACAACATAGGAGCTGCAGCAGCATCCCAGTCTGTTAGGTTAAGGAACAAAATGCTGACTTAAGAGTCTTAGATTCCAATCCTGTTATCAGTTAGAAAACAGTATGGAAAGAAATCATTATTTACTGTTGCTGGAGCATCTTCCTGGGATGGAAATACTAGCCATTTAGACATGTTGAACTAAGAAGAGCTAACTTCTTCTCACCATGACTTAATTCAAAACATTTCAAAGGCACTATGCAGGGTTAATAACTAAAATGGAAGGAAATTACAGCACCTGATAAAGACATGGATACCACAGCAATGAGCACAACAACATAATCATTTAAGTTCTGCACTGACCTTCAATCTCCTCCTCTTCCTCTTCATCTTCTTCATCACTTGATTCACTGACCTGCACAGTAATTGCAGTGCTGGTGACAGGAGTCCAGTCAAAATAGACCCCAAAGCCAATATCATAGTCATCTGTTGCAAACTCCCAGCAGACACGCTTCCCATCAGGGTGGGTTGGCACCCGGACTGTCACCACCTCACCCCGTTTCACCACCATCCGACCATTCTTCTCCTTTCCCATTTTAGTCTTGAATTCCTTCATCTTGCAAGTGGTCCAAGTAGAGGCTGGAGCCAGAGGTGGTGGCTGAGCTGAAAATACAAGGCAAACAGTTGTTGGTCAGAAAACTACCAGTATGAATCAGGAACAAGAGGGCAATTCCTGCTAAAGCTCTTGTTTTCATGCCTAGGACAGCACAGAGAAAAAACAGTGGAAAACCTAGGGCTAGAATCCTACTTTAGCCATCAGATTAACCCCCAGCAAGAGCTCGCACTGTATTAAAGAGCATCCATCTACCCCAAAGAGGGCCATCACTGGTTCCAACCTGGCCCCCCTATGAGGCACACAAACACATCCCATCCCCATGCATGGCAAGTACTTCCATCCCAGCCCTCACCTTTCCTCTGCTCACCAAGGAGGTCTGCAGTCTCCAGCTCTGCTGAGAGGATATCCACTGCACCTGTGTGTTCCGACTGTATCATAACAATATCACCTGGTCCTTGAGGGACACGGTAGTTAGTCATCTGCACTATGGCTTCCTGTGCAGAGGACATAGAAAATTCCTCAGTAAGCACATCACACTATGGCTCCTATGCCACCCCCACCACACACACACACTGCATTTAAAAAGACTAGCTACAGATGCTAGTCAACTAGTTAATTTCCCTCAACTCAAAAAGATAACCCTCTAGACTTCTGCTAGAAGTACATGATTTAGTGAATAACTGACCAGCCCTACCTTAGAGCAACTTTGTTTGCATGGCTTCCCCAAAGTTGTGTAACTGTCATCAAATGCTGTACTGTCCTCCAGTCTTCCTAGCAGTGAGCATTTTCACAGACCAATAACTCTGTTAGCATTCCCTCAGTGTTTGGGTCTATTACTGGTTTACATGGTAATATTTCCAGATTTCACTGGTCTCTCAGAACATATTCCGAAGGTGCCTCAAAGGACCCAGCCAGTGACTACAACCACAGTGGTGCAGTCACACTCAATATGAGCTTGTTAGAACCACTGCCCAGTCCCCGATTCTCCCTCCTCTCTCTCACAAGTAGTGCTCTTGGAACTATAGTTTTCATTGCACAGCACTTCTCTCAAGTTGCATTTGAAATGCTGATAACTTGTCTGTCTTCTTCCAGTGAGCTGACAACCCTGCTCTTTCACATCCTTCTCAAGAGTCTAATAAATGTTAAAGTTAATTTGAAATGGAAGGGAATTCCCTGAAGCATCAGTCAAAAGCCAGTAGTTTAAAATAGCCTTGAAACCATAGGAAAAAAAGTAAGATCTGAAAGAGCACGGAAGCTAGTCCAAGACACAAGAGGAGAGAGAGAGATGGATTGTAAAGGTTAGACTGCTGCTCCGTACATTGTGGGGGAGGTAAGAGAAGGCACAACTAAGCCTCTGTGTAAGCACTGCTTTCAATTCCATCCAACCTCTACAGCAGTGGTTCTCAACCAAGATGCCATGAGAACTTCTCAGTAGTGCTGCAACGCAGATACCATGCCTACAGCAAAGTGAAACTTTCCCTACGTGTCTTGGTTTTCAGGAGAAAACAGTGTCTGCTCCTACCACAGCTTGTCCTAGTCTGGTCCCACATGCGCCTCTTGGAAACAGAGGTCTGTGGGACAGTCCCACTTGGCAGCAGAGTGCTGGCAGCAGAAGCACCTATCTCCAGGCAGCTATGCCACCTCTGCCACCAGGTGGAACTGTCCCACTGTGCCCTTGTTTCCGTGCACATGGGACTAGATCAGGAAAGACTGTGGCAAGACAGACTACTTCTGGCTAATTAAGGTTATTCCTATGCTGTTTTCCTAAGTTTTCTAAGTACACCTGGGTTCCACCCCACTCCAGAACAGGTGATGCTGGCTCAGCCTCCAAAACAGCCTATTTCCTCACTTGCCCAGTTCTTGCCATTTCTCAAGAACCCTGTGGGACCTCTGGGGTCAAATCTACAAGACACAGGGCAGACTGGGTAAAAGTGTTCGTTGTCCTCTCTACTCATAGCATGCTGGGGGAGGAGCTGTCTCCCTGTGACTGCAGCTGACATAATGAACAAGTTTGTTATAAAAAAAGCAAAAAGTAATGAAAGTGTAACAGAGAATGAATGTGTGCATTCAGAAAGAGAGGAACTTGAGGGAAGCACAAGTTTGAGTAGTGATTTTAAGAAGAACCTGCAGATAGCACAGTGAAAAATGTCTAGCCATGGGTTTTACTAGGTATGGAGATGAGCATTATCCCAAACCTGAATGCACCATCTGCAGTGAAAAATTATTTAAATCAAGCTATGGACCTAAATAAGTTGAAATGCCATTTCTCTACAAAGCATGGACACCAAAAAATAAGAGCTAGGAATACTTTTAAAATACTTAAATTCAAGAAAAAGTCCTCAGACTTTGTGAAAGAGAGAAAACTTTCTGACAAGGCACAAAAGGCTAGTTACAAAGTTGGGGGACTGATTGCTAAATAAATGAAAGCTCTTACAGTAGGTGAGACACTGATACCTCTAGTGTGCAAAGAACTAGTAGGAATTATGTCTGGTAGTGAAGCTGAAAAAGAAATAAAGTAAAATCCCACTGCCCAATAATGATGTGTCAGAGCATACTGAAAAAAATAAAATGGAATACCTTCACTCTCTAGGTGGATGAATCGACAGATTAACAACAGAAGTGAAAATGGATGAATCAACAGAAGTGAAAAATGGTAGCATCTCACTTTCATTTGTTTTGTTGATGGAAAAACAACAGAACAATTCTTCTGTTGCAAAGAACTCAGGTGAGACTACAAGAGGATTTTCTGACACAATGGATTCTCACTTGAAATCTTTGGATTTATCTTGGGAAGCACGTGTAGGTGTTTACACAAACGGTGCGATCACTATAGCTGTGTCACTAGGAGAGTGTTTCAACTGTGAAGAAACTGAATCCAAATGTTATTACACCTGACTTTCTTTCACTGAGAAGCTCTTGTTGCAACAACCATGTTCTACAAATTAAAAAGTGTGCTCAACCAAGTTGTAAAAAAGTCATTTGTGTTAAAAGTAGGCCAAAGTTTCTTCTTTTTTCAAGACTGCATGAGACAATGAAACCTGAACATGTCAGTCTCATGTTACACACAGAAAGTGGTTATCTAGGGGAAAGGTTTCGTCTCAAGTTCACAAGCTAAAGGAGGAAACTTTACATGTTTTACACTCAAGCACTTACCTGACTCCTACAATTTGCTGAGCAATGATACCTGGTGCTCTAGAGTATCTTGTTGACATATTATTGCATTTGAATAAAGCATATACCAGCATGCAGGGCCCAAATCAGAATATTTTAACTTGTTCTGATAAATTTTGTGCCCTGCTAGATAAGATTCAGATCTGATATGCAGGAGTTAATGTTAGAAAGCCAGAAATGTTCCCTCTAACAGCTGCAACAAATAATGTAGAAGTGCTGCCACTGATATCAGAACACTTGAAATCGCTAGAAAAAAAATTTAAAAAAAAATACTTCCCGGGTGCAGATGTTGCAGAGTACGACTGGGTGAAAAACCCATTTACCAAAGCTTCAAGAATCAGGGGATTCAGTCTGCCCTCAGGAAGAACTCAGCAATATACATAAAGATCAGACCCTAAAACTGCAACATGATGGATGTACCTTCGGATAACTTCTGGGCTCAGCTAACCGACCAATATCCCAACGTTTCAAAAAAAGCCGTATGAATCCTGCTGCAATTTTCAACATCGTATTTATGCGAGTTGGGGTTCTCTGCTTTAACAAACATAGAAAACAAGAAGAGAGAAAGACTTCTTTCAGAAGACGAGGAAGTGAGAGTATGCTAGTCTTCAATTTGGCCAAGAATTCAAGATATCTGCAAGAACTGCCAGGCTCAATTGTATCACTAAGTATCATATTATGTTTTTTCCTGTTAGACTAAAAAGGATGTTTCCAGTCATATTATTTTTATGCCCTGTAACATATAACTTTGTTTTTGAAATTGGGTTCCACTAAATTCAGAAGTTATGGAAGACTGTCCCAAGTCTAAAAAAGTTGAGAACCACTGCTGGACAGGCTCAGTACCAGAGGGAAGGAAGTGCTACAACATATTAGCCTCTGCTTTTAGAGATAAGAAGTAATGGCCTACCTCCTTAAGGGGCTGTATCTGGTCAGCAAGCTTCTCACCAGGTCTGGCCACATCCTGGTCCTCTGATGCATCATCCTCTTTTCTGGAATTCTCTACAGAGCCTGTATTTATCGGTAATCCAATCTGTGGCCTCTCGGAGAAAAAGACCACGTCAATTCAGGATGCTTGAAGATAATGGTACAGTCACTCAGTTAACTAAAGCCATGTTAGGAACCAGCACACTCAGAGGCTGGAATTCAAACAAATCAAGGATATTGGGCTTCTCATAGCCAATAGTCACTACTGGCTGTTAGCCAATAGTCACTACTGGCTGTTAGCCAATAGTCACTACTGGCTGTTAGCCAATAGTCACTACTGGCTGTTACTCATGTTCTGCTCTCATCTGCAGCTGGCATTATCCTCTTAGCTCCATCCAAGCAACAGTGAGCAGTTCTGCTGAGCTCACTCCCAATGTACTGTCCCTCAGGTAGTAGTAATTTACTCTAGCTGATCCCAGGTATATTCCCTCCCAGCTGGCTACCTTGCTAATGCTGCGCTAAAAGCAGGCAGCAATATCTTCTCTACAGCCAGAAGTCAGTTTTTATAAGCCAAACCAAGGATGGCATCTACACACTGCATCACATGTGCCCTCCATGTCAGAGTTTTGGAGAGACCAATTTAAGGACATTCTTAAGTGTGCCTTCTTGTCAGAATTTTTCCCTCTAAAATCAAGAGCTGGTAATAGAGTGTCCACTTCGTGTTACAGAAAACGTCAAATATGGCAAGCCAGCAGCCATGTAATGACCAGACTAAAACACATATATAGAACAAGGACCTATCCACAAGAGAGAAGTGGAAAAGGAAAGTGGGACCCCGGGAAAGCTGCAACAAGAGTAAGAGAATCAGACCTAAAAAGCAAAAGCCCTTTTGCCTTCATGTTCCGTATGCCCTATTCTTCCCACCATATTGAAATTCCCCTTCAAGTCATAAGCATGTTCATTGTACTTCAGTCCATCTCTGGGCAGGCATTCATCACAACTAAAATTAAAACAACTGTAAAACAACTGAAATTAAAACAATTGTCAGAGAGAGAAGAACTAGTGGTCAGCACTAAATGCAACTTTCACAGAAAGTGATTTAACACGTACTGTAATCCGAGCAGAAATGGCCACTCTAAATAGCAAACCCTTGTTTTGATCAATGAAGCCCATGGCCAACCATGTTGGTCTAATATACATGATTGACCCAATGTGAAGAGGCATGAAAATCACTAGTGGTGAAAAGAAAACTGAACATGTAAGAAATGCATTTGAAGAATTACATATTTTGAATAACAGAGGGTCAAGCTGTTCCAACTTAAATGGACAGTGTCAAATAAAGCAAAAGACCAGTGTACATGCCTTCTTTGCTGGTCTGTAAATAGAGAGAAAGCAAGATCAAGACAAACATGACTTTTCTGGAACTCCTTTAGGTACAGCCTTGGACACTGAAATCAGAAGATCCAAGATTTCAGCAAAATCCTCCAAGCTCCATTTCTATCATTAGAAACAGCATACCCCAATCTCATCTTCCAGTAATTGGAATGTAATTCAAATGGGTTGACTGTCAGAACACACATGTATGTGTTGTTAGGTTGGTTGGTAGATAGATAAAGGAAAAGTTAAAAAGGAACAGTTTAAAAACTATCCCTTATATCACCCTGTTTATGACCCCCTCTCTTAGAAGCCCAAAGCAGAAAACTGATTCCACAGATCATCACTTTCCACTGAGTTTGTGTTTCTTAGGCAACAGCTGTGTAGCACAGACCCAGATGGGCCATTGGCATGCAGCTCCCCAGGTATTTCTACAGTCAGATTCAAAAGGCTTCCCATGAATACTGAGGCTAACTGAATTTAAAAAAAAAAAACCCAGCAGTGAAACTTTAGGGTTCTGTGGAAAGTGTTAATGCAGTTGCACAAACTTTGCAAGCCAACTTAAAAGAATACAGTCAGTTGGACTCCCTTTTCATGCCTCCTTTTCATAATTTGCCACCTCTTTCAAAAAGAAAAAAAATTGATAACCCAAGCAGGTTTATCAGGAATTATCCATGCAGGTCTTATGTTACACTGGGATTCCGCTCATTGTCCAATTCATTTTTCTGAAGAAATTAAATTGCAAAATTACTTAAGAGTTCATGATAAAAATCAGAGATCAAGGAAAAACCCTGTCTGGCTGCTGCAAATTTCATCTGCATCAAAGCCAGCACTACCACAAACTGCACAGGGTGTGTGAAGGTTACTTTTAAAAGAAGATGACTAGTGACTAGCAAGACCCAAGGTTGCACTGACTTAACTCATACATTTGTAAAAACTTTGTGCATGTGGGAGGGATCACATGAAACCTTTAACACTGGTTAGGAAAAGCATATTGCGTGCATCTCCAACGACCACAAGCAACCCAACAAGCCAGGACAGCCCACTAGCAAACCAATAACAACAAACCAAATATTAGACAATGCATGCACAAGTACTACTAAAAAAAGCCCATTAGCAAAGAAGCAGGTTTCCTGTACAGTTTCCATGGGAATTGCATACAGTGAGAATTTTTTTTGGTTTAAAAATTGAAACATCCCTCTGCTAAGAGTTCAATTTTCTGTTGACACTTTGCTCTTTGATTCAAACAACCTGAATTATGTTACAGACTTCACTATTTTATGAGCACTAAAATAATCTCGAGCCAAGAGCAACTGCTCCTTTAGTGTCGTCTCTACAGCAGTGGGGGCCAAGCTTTCTGGCAGGTCCCCATGGGTCACTCTGATCCCCTTCCTCTGCTTCCTACCTAATTTCCTACTCTGCTTTTTGCTTACCACCCTGTGCCCCCTGCCTGATCTCCTGCTCTGTGCCTTTTGCTCCCAGCTCCATCTGCTGCTGTGCTGCTCCCAGATCTGCTGCATGCCACACACGGGCTGCCCTTGCCACTTGTGGCACTCTTGATACAGGCTGACCACCCCTACTCTGCTGCATCCAGCATACCAAACCCAAGAGCAGAAAGTTCATGTTTCCAATCCCTTCTCTCCCCCTGGAGGAACAGCTGCCTGCAAGAGAAACTGCCTTCCACTTCCCTGGTTTTGCATAACATACGATGGATGCCTTCACACAGCGATCTTTTCCTACCTGCATGGCAAGGCCTTGGACTCCAACAAAGCGTCTGCAGGTTCAGGATTTTGGGCTGACGACTCATTCTCTAGCAATGGACAGAAAACAGGAGAATATGAAATAGCCTTTACTTTGAAAATACCAGACAGAAGGGCAAAGCTACAGCCAGTGCTCTTAAAACAGGGGAAAAGATTACACTTTTCTGGCACAGAACACAGGGATCAAAACACCTTTTTTTTCAGCTGCTGCCCATACCAGTCTCAGACATACTGACCAAAGCCAAAGCTCAGTATTAAATCTGAGTTGGCAGTGCCCTGGGAAAACCCACCCTGCACCAGCTGAGAGCATGACATGGATCAGATGGATCTAGAGGGTCCTTCCTAATATCTGAATAAGGCTCCAGGTCCCATCTCTATCCCCCTCTAAAATACAGGCCAAGCTCTGTTACCATAGGACTGCAGAGCACATGCCAGAGTTTTACTGATGTGATGACATCATCTAGAAGGCAAAGTGGCACCCAGAGCTTCCAGCTCCAAGGTGCTCGTGGCAGCAGGGATTCATCTTTACTTCCTTTTAGAAAAGGAACTGGCGGTACTTGTGGCCGCAGGAGGATGGACTTGAAGGCCCCAGTGAGTGCAGTAAAAAATTGAACAGCCCTGCAGACTCAAGCCCTGACCTACACACCAGTGTCACCCTGGCTGCTTTCCCTGCTAGGAACGTATCCGAGCCCTGACCAGGGGAGAGACTTCCTAGGTTGTTTTAAATCAAATCCACCCCATCCTTTGCTGATTTCATTAGATACAGGACCTAAGACAGTTTAGAAAAATACAGCTCCCACGTGTTCATGACTGCATGCTGGGGCCTGGATGAGCCTCGGGCATCGGGGCGGGGGAGGAGACTTCTGCCCGAGGGAGAAAGGCGCCCTCCGACCCAAACTGCAGGAGCAGGAGGACGCTCCACCCCTGAGCCGAGGGCGGGCTGAAGCCGGCCCCAGCGCAAAGGAAACCCCCGGGGAAGCCCAAAGGCGGCCTGGCACAGCCGTGTGTGCTGCCCCGAGCCAGGAGGCAACAGCACTGTCCATCCCGCGCCCGGCCCCGGCCCCGGCCCCGCCTGGTTCGGGCGAGCGGGACCTCCCTCGGGGACCACCCTGCAGACGGGGTGTCCGCCCCCGCGGTACCTGAGGGCGCGGCCCCCTCCAGGGGCTCCGGGCAGGCGGTGGCGGCGGGTGCCGCGTCCGCCATGAGCAGCGGCGGCGCGGGGACACGCGGGCGGGGGCGGCAAAAAGAACCGAAGCGCGGCGGAAACGCCCGAGCGCGGGGCGGAGGGGCAGGCCGCCAGGTGTCTCCGCCCCGTGCCCTCCCCCCGCGCGGGCTGCGCACATCTGGTTCCGCGGCAGTTTCCCACAGCAGCGGGGGTCCAAGCCGTGGGTCACGCCCCACGTGGGAGTGGGGGTGGGGGCGGAGGCGTGCGCGAGACTGCGGGTGGGAGCGAGGGGCCGCACGGAAGAGGCGAGGCGGGATGGGGAGCGCGGCCTAAAGCTTCCCGAGGGGTGGGGGGAGGAGAAGGCGGTGACATCATCTCCGGAAGTCCAGATCTCCATGGAGCCCGGGTCCGGAAGGACGCGTTGCTATGGCGCTAGGGCTGGGCCTAGCGGGCGGCGATGGAGCCGGCGCCCGAGCCCGAGCACGGCCCGAGCTGCCTGTCTTGGAGCCCCCGCGAGGTGGCGGCCTGGGTGGCGCGGCTGGGCTTCCCGCAGTACGAGGTGAGGGCCCGCAGGACCAGGGAGCCCTGGGGGGGCGCGGCTACACGTGCATTAACGCACATTAGTTAATGCACATTAAATCTAGTACTTCCGTTGTGAAGTACTAAGAAAATGTGCATTTGCCCCTGTCTTAATGAGCGTTAACTCAACGACACACTTTTTAAGTGACACTTAATGCATATTAACCTACTTTAATGCTCATTAACCAAATAGCACAGAGCATGTGTAGAGGAAATGGGCCGTAAACTAAAGCGGTGGGTTTTAAAAAACAGCGCTTCAATCTAGGGCTGAACCCCCCATGTCATGCACTCACCCCTCTGACTTACCTGCCTCTCCAGTGGGGAGGGGAGGGGAGGGTGAGCTACCAGTGAGCAGAGAGCCCCTGGGCTGTGGTGGGGCTGGTGCTTCCCTCTGCTGCAGCAGCGCCCCTCCAGGCAGCACCTGCCCACAGGCACTGACCTCAGGGGGACACCACAGCTGCGGAGGGAAACACCAGCCCCCTGTGCAGTTTAGGCAGGCTCCGCGGTTTGCAGGGGAATTGGGCTCAGTGCTTTTCTTGGGTGGAGCTGCTTTCCTGAGCTGCTGCCTGCTGAGCCATGCTGCCTGCAGGGCTTCCTGCAGGGCCATGGAGCTGCATGGAGCTTGGTGCTTCGCTCCACAGCTGTAGGGGCAGCAAACTTAAACTCTCTGAAGGAGTTTTAGTTTGGTGTGCCCCAAGTCATTTAAGGCACATTATGCCACCAAATTTCCTACAGTGGCTGGAATTAATGAGCAATATGTGGCCGAGGCATGCAAACACCAACACTATTAAAATGGTGCAAAAGCATTTAGCCCACTTTAAAGTGTCGTGCAAACACACCTCTCATTTCATCTACACGCGGCCACTGTCTTTTAGTGACACTTTAATCTGCATTAAAATAGGATAGTGCACATTGTGCATGTGTAGATGCGCCCTGGGGTCCATGCAGGGAGCACACCCCTTCAGTGGTTCCCTGAAAAGTCCTAAAGCAGACAGGCTGGGGGCAGGGGCCGCCTGGGCCTGGTCCAACCCCTGCCAGAGGTAGGACCAGCCCCCTCCAGTTGTCGCTTCCCAAGTTGGGGCAGGTTTGGGGTGGGAGTGAGGCCCTGTGCCTGCTCAGGCTGGCAGTACTCCCTGGCTCCCCTCACAGGACTGCTTCATCGCCAACAGCATCACAGGCCACAAGCTGGTCCATGTGCACTGCCGCAGCCTGCCGCAGATGGGCATCACCAGTTTCAAGCACATGAAGGTGAGCGGGGCCTTGGTCCCCCTGGTCCCCCTGAGCTGTGTCGCGTTCCCTCCCACATACACATGCAGACCGGCCCAAGAGAGTGGAGGTTGGGCTGGCAGCGACACAAGGGAAGGTACGCCTCAAAGATTTCTCTCCACACCTTTGCTGAGGCTGTAATGGGAGATCACAGTCCAGGCTTGCTCACGGGGCTTCCTGCATGTACCCATGTTCCAGGAACTGTGCAGAGAAGCTTGTGGCCCTGAGAATTGCAGCCCAGCTGTGGAGGGACTGCCAGGCTGGTGCTTTATGGCATTGCACAGGTGTGATGCAACGGACAAGCCTAAGAACTGCCCCACTGGGGTACAGCAACAGTCCATATAGCCCAGCAGTGGGCCTCTGACAATGGCCCTGTTGAAGTGTCCTGAGACCTCTAACTGCTCCGTGTTGGGTGTCACCTCATTCCTCCTCCAGCTGTCAAAGGGTTGCTAGAAAGACCTTGAGCCCAGAAGGAGTCCAGCCTGAATGCCGTTAGCATGGGGCAGTCTCAGGTAAGTGAGCTGAGAAACTTAGGCCCATGATGATACCAAATGACAACCCCAGCTAATACCAAAGGTTAGAGGTCATGACTCAGAGCTTCCGTGTTCCCTGCTGGAGCTGTCCACTGGCATTACCCCCTCCCCTCCCCCAAGTTACCAGCACTCTTATATTGAGACATGTCCCAAGCCTAAAGTTACAACCTTGATGGACCTGTTCTCCATAAATTGGTCTAATCCCTTTTTTAAACTGGCTACACTGTTGGCCTCCGTAATGTCCTGTGGCAACTTGTTCCACAAGTTATCATGTGTGGTGTAAAACAGCACTTCTTTTTGTGTATTTTCAAACTTGCCAACTGGTGGTTCCACTGAGTGCTCTCTAATTCTTATCAGTCTTAACAAACAATAGTTTCCTATTCACTTTTTTCCCACTTTTCATGGGCAGCAGCAGGATTGGCACTACTGCAGCCCCAGGAGGCCCCTAGTGTTACCACCAGGATTTCTTTTGCCAGAAACTCCCAAGGATTCACACAGCCCCTAGTCCAATTTGCTATCAAGTGAACTTTAATAGTAACCCCTAATCTTTATTACAGGTTTCCTCCCTGTAATATGACCTGACAAGTGGTTCCTTCAGGTATTACAGCAGCGACCTTCAGTGATGCTGGCCTTGGATCCTTTGCTGGATGTGTGGGATATTTGTTTCTGGATTTCCGGTTGTTTGAACAAGAATTCCATGGTTGGCCATGCCTCCCCAGGGTGACAGCACGAACACAACAGTATTCCTTTGTTTGTCCACCAACTTTTGTAACTTTCTCACCCCAAATTGTCCAATCCTCAAGTTTCTTACCTCATCCTTTTAGATAAGGTACTCCAACCCTATTCTGTTTTTGCCTTTCTTTCCTTCTAGGGAAACTGCTGTTTCTGGTTTGCCTACTGTACCAATCACAGCACCTGCTTTTCTCACTGCCTCTGTACAATTTTATTGCTTAGTTTGGGAAGACCTAAACTCCGGTCATAGATTCATAGATTCATAGATGCTAGGGTCGGAAGGGACCTCAATAGATCATCGAGTCCGACCCCCTGCATAAGCAGGAAAGAG
>NW_017728947.1:77490435-77503542 GCF_001723895.1 Crocodylus porosus
TTTGCATTTCTCCTTGTTAAATTGCATTCTATTGTTTTCTGCCCATTTGTCCAACCTGTCCAGGTCTGCCTGTAGTTGTTCCCTACCTTCCAGTGTGGTCAGAAAGCCTTAGCATAACTGAGTTTGCCTGCTACACTAAGGACCCCAGGTAAGGCTGCTGGGTCCACCCCAGTGCTGGTCCCAACTGCTCCTACCCACCCAGGATAACCTGCCACGTACCAGAGGGCACATCATAGGCATTCCCCAGGGACAACTAGCAGCAGCACAAGGTGTGCCACTGCTAGTTGTCCCAAGGGAACCAAATGTCCAGGCTTGTGTGGGTGCAACCAAGAAGTCCTAGTCTTTTTAGTCTTTTCTTGTGTGGAACAGTTTTGTACCACTGATGATCTTTGTTGCTTTTCTCTATCTTTCCTGGTTTTGTTGCATCCTTTTTGAGATGGGGTGACCAGAACTGAAGAGGGCCAAGAAGTTTGGATCAGCACCTAAATTTCTGGAAGCCCTAGTGTGAACTTCCAGTTTCTTCTATGTTTGCCCACCCTTAAGTGTGTATATAGGGAGAACAAGGAATCTAATTTTCCCTGGTAGAGTTACTGACTATTACTAACTGTATATGCAAAATACTCTAACTAAAGGATCAGTAAAACAGATAAGAAGAAAAGCCCGGAAGGAATTCTGACTTAGTGCTTTAGGAATGGAAAGCGCCAAGTATCATTAGAGGTTCCTTATGCCACCTCTCATGGAAAGTTCCATGGATGAAAGCAGGTTCCACACCCCACACAGGTCAGAGCTTTCAGGAGAGCTCTGAGCATGTGTGGAACATGTAGATGCTGTCCAAGAATAAAGATCTGTATTGAGATTATTGAGGGTAACTTCAAAAGCTTTAGGTGGAAGGCAATAACAGAATTGGACAGCTGCTGAAGAATTTCAGCACTTTTGTGAGTTCCTTCAAGTCCCATTTTATAAATGTGAAATAGGGGCCCAGAAAACACAGTCTGGTCAAAGTCATGTAGTCACCTGAAACAGACCCAGAAACAGAACATCAGTGTTCAGCCCCTGTATGGTGCTTCAACCACAGGGCTATCCACTATTCCTCATTTTCAAGGAATGGATGACAAACTTAAGTAATACTAATTTAAATAATAAGATTTGAACCTTTTTAAATCCCAGAAGGGGAAAATGCAGTAAAAAGGTTTCCTGGTAAGACATTAGAGACAAATAAAAGGGTTATATTTTCAATGTGCCTAATGAAAATATTTTCTAGAAGAGAAAAGCCCTTTAGAGAATAAAGAGAAGGTACAAAGAGGAGCTAATCATCCGGTTCCTGTTGATTTAAGGAAGGCTGAGTACTTAGCTGTATTTCTTTTCAAAGATACCCTGGCTGAAGTTTTCACATAGGCTGTTGGATAGAAAATGGGACAAAGGACCTCACAAATGCTGATTCCACGTGACATTGGATGAGTCTTTTAAGATAGGCCTTCCAAAAGTGGGTGCTTTAAACAAAACATTTAACTTTGTTTTGTTAGACATCTAAGCATTATTGACCTAAGGTCTAGATGGATTCATAATACATTGCAGGGGTGTAGGTTGTAGTTGTGTTGGTTTAAGGACATAGGCAGACAAGGTTCTTTGGGTGAATCTGATATCTTTTATGAGATCAACTTAAATAGTTGGGAAAAGATTTTTTCAAAGCAAGCTTTTGGGTTTAAAAACCCTTCGTCATGCTGAGGAAGTTTCAGCAGTTGGTGTGTGGTCTTGCTGGATGGAATGTGCATTACAGGTGTTTAAGTCATGGGAGGATCAGCCCTGCCAAAAATCATTTTACTAATTTGGGTGGGTAACTGAAAGCAGTAAGGGATGAATGTTTGTGCTAGGTAGGACTCTTAGTCTAGGATCACATAGAAGTATTTCTTTTTCTGTTGTGAAAAAGAGCTGCCTGACTGCATTCTTATAGACTGCAGAGTCTGTGAATTTCCCTTGAATGCATCAGAAAGCAGGGACTGTTTGTGTAGAGCCATCATAATTTGGCCTTAATTCTTTATTATTTACAGTTGCTTTCTGCTGAAGTCACAAGGTAGATGTTCAAACACTGAGCAGCATGCAAGCTGCAAGAGATAAAATCTTTCTGCTCCAGGGTGGAGTTGTGAATATTGTGTTCTTTCTGTAGTAACACACCCAAAAGTATGTGGGCCAACCTTATTCCTGCCTGGCTGAACAGTCCTAAGTCTTTAATTCTAAATGATATTTGCCTTGGGTGGTGGCATAGGGGCCAGGCCACAAACTTTCATGAGATCTATGGCAAGCAAGAGGAAGAAAGGAGAAATCATCACATAATTTTTCAAAGGGCAGCCACTAAGCTCTTATAGTCCTGGCAGATACAGCTGCACTCTGCAGATTATTTGTGCTTCTGTCTCTTACTCTTCAGATGAAGATTCCAGATATTTTACACAGTCATTAAGCTTTGTCCTGCTCCAGTCCCACTTCAGCTGTCTCTGGAATAACACGTGGCAGCTGGTTAACAATGCAGAGTCAAGATAAACTCTTGTTTGAAATAGGATTAGTAGTCAAATAGCATCTCCAATGGAATGTGCTGGAGAAATTCCTTCAGGGACCATTACAGGCTGGGGTTTGGCTTTCTGTTTCACCACTTCATGAATTTTAAAAGGAAGGATTTCAAAATGTAGAAGTTTGGAAAAGAGGGTCTATGCAGAGTGACATGCACTCCTAGGTAGTATTTTCTGAGGCCTCCAAATGACTTGGAATCCCAGTAATTTTCAGTGGAAATAAAAAATTGCACCTTTTGCAATCACATAAGACAGCTTCTTTTCTAGTAGGTACCAGGTGCAGCCTAAGTGTAGTACTGTCTGGCACTAGAGGGGCAGGATGAGGTGCTCAGTAGTAAAACATGGGGTGATTGATAATTTGGTTTATTTTCACCCTGGCCTAGACAAATAGGAAGAAAATGCCTCAGGACACCAGAATTGCCTTTATAAGTAGGGGTCTACATAAATCACTGGGGGACATGCCAATTTTCACAGGTTAATTGTGGTGTAAAGTTTCAATTCTGGGATCATTTTGTGGCAGCCCCGCCCCCCAGCACAGATTGGCAGAGAGGCCCTGAAGGGGCAGGAGGGATGAGGGGGTGGCCACTATCTTGATTGCTGGCTGCCCATCGTGTGGCCCTGCCCCTCAATGCTTATTGACAGAGAGGCCCCAAGGGAAGGAGAGGCAAGGGGGCAGCTGCCATCTTGTCTGCAGCCCTTCATGCTGCCCAGCTAGCTGGAGCCTTCCCTTCCCAGCAGTGAGGACCACTGGAGCCAGCATTTTATTTTTATTAAGTTTTTCTCTGTTGTTGATTTCGTGGATTTCTCTGTTGTTGATTTCACTGTTTCTCCAAAACTATGAATTAAGTAGGTCCCTATTGATAAATCAGGATGGCCCATTGACATTTGACAACCATAAACTTAACAAATCTTGCCAATTCTTCTGTAGTAGACAAAATAGCATGAAGTTCACTCCCCTAGAGCTGTGCTTACTCTGCAAATGCCAATAGGCATCAAAGAAACCAATCAACAGCCACTTTTGGCACTTTAGGCAGCAGATCTGACTCAAACAGATGGAATAAACCTGTGAGATTATCAGAATTTATTCTTCCACTGGCACTCTCCTAGTCTCACCTGCACTCCAGGCTCTTTGTTTGCTTCATTTCAGAGCATGAAGGGGAACTGTTATCAAATCAGAATGTGTAGGAATCCCTGTCAGCACTACTGGGCAGTAAAGAGTTTTTCTGCTTTAGCCACTGCCTCCAGGTCAGGATCCCTGATGTTCCAAATTCTTGCATTTCAGGAGATTTCAAGGCATGTGCGGGAGCTGCTGGGGATTACAGAGCCTCTCTGGAGCAGAAGCATTGCCCTCCCCTACAGGGACAACATGGGCTTGTTTCTAGAACGCAAAGCCCCAACTGGCAAGACAGCAGATGCCCTCACCTTCTCCCAGTTTGTCCATGAAGCAGGACTGAAACCGTATGCCACAACTACATCTTTGCAAAAAGCCAAAACTGATGTGAACACAGACAATCCCACCATTTCCCCATGCATCCAAGAAGCAGAAACAGAGCCACATGCTACAATTCCAGCCTCAGAAACAGATCAAGCTACTGGACAAACCAAGTCTTTTGCTGCATCTCTGGCTGTCCCATCTTCTTCATATTAAAGAAAAGGTGCTTTACTGCTCTTGTTTAGTGTGCACACTGTGCTCAGCCTTGTATAGTCTCTTCCCTGAAGAGCTTGCACATAAACACTTGTTCGTAGAGAAACGCCTTTGGGACACTGCCAGGCACCAAACTCGTCCTCAGTTCAGTGTTGTGATTCTAAAACTCCCCCACCCTCCTCCACCTGTACTTGAAAGAGTTACAAATGGCACAGTTGGTGCAAGCAGCACTGAACAGTAAGGGAGTTGAGGGCTGGACGTCAAGAATATTATAACTGAGACTGAAGAGGGAATGTTAGGAGTGAGAACTGATTTGATGGACTGGGCAGGATACTAGGGCATCACCCTTGTTTGGGAGAAAAACACTGGGCAATCGAGTGAGCCTTTTAATGTCAATCACATGTCTTACAAGTAGCACCTTCTGCACCAAAGTACTACATTGCATGTTGGTTTAGTCTTGATCCAAAGGAAAAAGTACTCCTGACTGAATCATCATCAGCAGGGATTTCTTTGAGAAACACTCCCCAACCCTCCCCAGCCAAATAATGAACAACCTAATCCCACTTAATTTGAGAGATCCAATTAAATTAAAATCCATGTGGGTTGGGACTGCAGCCATTAAAAGACCCTAAACTGCTTCAACAGAGAAAAGTCCAGCAGGTTAATTGAACTGAGGGATTAGGACAAGATGACATTTCAGTATTGGTGTATTACTCAGGTTGGCAACTGGGGGTATTTGAGAAGACCCTAGGGGTTATGTGCAGGCGGGTGGGGATGGAGCACCACCCTGCACTGCTGCACAGGCGCTGCTCGCCCAGCCGGATGCAGGGAGTAAGGAAGCTTGCACGCCGCAGCTGCCGACACTCTGCGTTCAGCTGCATGTCGCCACCCCTCCCTCCCGTGCTCCACCACCGGGGGTATACTGCTCTATGTCCAGCTGCCAGGGGTACATTGATCCAAAAAGGTTGAACCCCCTGGTTTATTAGACGACCAAGAGGTGTCAGGAACTCTCAGATGCAAACTCTGTTTTGTACTGAGGTTGCTAATCCACAGTGTTAGATTCTAAGCCGGGGCATCCAACCTTTTTTGAATGTGGGGCTGGATCACAAACTTTTTATAACCCAGTGGGCCTGTGAACCATATTCAAAGACCTCACAGGAAGTGGTATCACATCAGGACGTGATGTCGCATGACCTTTGACACCAATGAAGTTGCAGGAAGTGACAATGAAATGGGTCTAACCAGGTCAAAACTCTCCCTCTGCAGCATCTACCTCTGCCACTGTTCAGGACAGGACACTGAGCTAGATGAGCCATGGGGTGGACCAAGCATGGCACTTTTATGCTCTTATATTCTTTGGCTGAGCTTCCAAACTATGGCTGAGATTTGCAAAAAGGGGTAGATAGGCATGTTACAAAGTTGTCATAAAAGATTTAGAGCCCTCTAAATCCCATTCGTTTTAATGGAAGTTGGCCTTTGGACTCAGCTTTGAAAATCTCAGCCCAAGGTGCCAACCAAGTAAGTCAAAATATAGTTTGCATTTCTATGCAGTGGATCTATGTGGGGCTCTCCAAACATTTTACAAACATTAAATGAACCTCGGGATGAGCCCAGCCGGAGCAGCGGGGGCTCAGCTCTACTTTCCCCTACCTGTGCTGCTCAGTCCCGAGTGGCACACGGCTCCGCCGCAGCTTCTGCTGGCCGGTGTCGACCCGGGCGGGTCCGTCCCATCCGGAGCAGCACGTACCTAAGCTGGTTTCCCACGTGCTGCTGGGGGCAGAAGGAGCCCGGCCGAGTCGGCACCGGCCAGCAGAAGCGGCGGCGGAGCCGTGTGCCGCTCGGGGCTGACGGGCGCAGGTAGGGGGAAAATGCCGCTGAGCCCCTGCTGCTCCGGCCGGGCCCGTCCTGTCCCGTCCCGTCCCGTCCCGAGCGGCACACAGTCCGCCACTGCTTCTGCTGGCCGGTGCTGACCCAGCCGGGCTCCTCCCGTCCCCAGGAGCACGTGGGAGCCCGGCTTCAACCGCATGCTGCTCCAGATGCGACTGACCCAGCCGGGTCAGCACCGGCCAGGAAAAGCGGCATGCAGCTGAAGCCGGCTTCCCACGTGCTGCTGGGGACCGGAGGAGCCCGGCGGAGTCGGCACCGGCCAGCAGAAGCGGCGGCGGAGACAGGACGGGCCCGGCCGGAGCGGCAGGGGCTCAGCTGCATTCTGCCCCTGCCTGCGCCGGTCAGTCCCGAGCGGCACACGGCTCCGCCGCCGCTTCTGCTGGCCGGTGCCGACTCCGCCGGGCTCACCCCGTCCCCAGCAGCACGTGGGAGGCCGGCTTCGGCCGCATGCTGCTCCCGATGGGACAGACCCGTGTCTGCTCGGGACTGACGGGCACAGGCAGGGGAATTTGTTTTTTGTTTTTTGGGGTTTTTTTCGGGTTTTTTTTTTGCACCGGTCCTGGAAGCACTGTTATACCAGGTCAATGCATGGAGTGGATGGAGCAAGCTCCGGTTCCACCACCCAACACCAAAAAGAATGTGCTCAATATGGACCTCTGATGGAGGACGTATCAGAGACAATCACCTGCCCTGGGGAGCCCGCCTACGGCCACGGTGCTTCCCCTGCCAGGCAGGGGAAAGTGCAGCTGAGCCCCTGCCGCTCCGGCCAGGCTCCTCCTGTCCCCAGTGGCACACGCTACTCCTCTTCCCACACACTGCGTTGGTCCCTTCAGCAGCCATTAGGAAGCTGCTGAGGGGCCCGGGGAGGGACAAGGGGCGGGAATGAAAGCAAACCGTGTTCACTTTCGTTTCCCCTCGCAGCACCGCGGGCCACAGAAAATGCCTTGGCGGGCCACATGGCGGCCCACAGGCTGCATGTTGGACAAGCCTGTTCTAAGCATTTAAAGAGCAAGCAAAACTTGCCATTTTCCACTTTTTCCTTATCTTGTTTACTCTCGAGTTAAAGGACTGTTCAGTAATAGCCCTGGTCATCAGCTAACTGATTCTAGTGCATTCTTTATAACCAGCCTTAACCTGGGGCTACTAAAAGTAAAAATCAAATATCCTAAAGTAACGTGCTGTGAGATTGTTGCCATAACCTCTGCAGACTAGGGAAGACTTTCAGGTGCTTCAGAACTCTGGGGTAGGAAAGTTGCTCGATCTCCATTTAATGTGACCCTTTTTTGCAGTGGTCTGTGCCAAGGTGACAGTCAAGCCAAAGTTATTTGCTATACCAGTTTTATTCTTTCTGCAGAATCCGCACTATGGTTCCTCTAGCACATGCAAAAATGGGATGGATTTCTGCAGTGGCAAATGATAAGAAAAGGGTATTAATCTCCATAACAATTCTCTGTAGTAAAACATTTAACAAAGCAGCCCCATCCGTAGAGGCTGGTTCTACTTTACAAAGGGTCAAAATCAGTGTGAGGAACTTCCTCCAGGCTTTCTGTACCAGTCACATCCAAAGCGGTCATAATGGACATTGATTCATGACAGGTCACCATACTGGGTTCTGCTGTGGAAGGACAAAGAGACATCTCGCTGTCAGTGTGGGCTTCAAATGAGGTATGATATAGCTGGGCAAGGTGGTTCTGGAGACACACGCTCCTTGCTAGGAGCTGGCCAAAGGGAGTCTCCTTCAGTTGTACAGTTGTCAGGTCAAACCAGGGAAAGGTGCTGGGAAAAGAAAACAGGCTTTATTATTTATATATCAGCAACTGTCACCACTGTCAGCACCCAGAGGTATGATTTAACAAATAAACATTCTTTTAGCTATGCCCTTTTTCTTAGCCCTTTGACAAAAGCAACCAGATTCAGGAAGTTGGGGTCTTTGGACACCACCAGTTCAAATGAGAAGATTTTGCATGAATGGGAGCTAATGGGCTTACAACATGAAACAGTGTACCATAGGCAAGCATATTCATCATACAGGTCCAACAGCAAGGATGCCACTGCCTTGGATCTTGTAAGAACCAGCTTTTTTTGTGCTTTACCTAATCCAGTGGGATCCTGATCCTGGCTAGGGAATCTGGAAGTTTCAGTAATATGGTTAATATAACAATTATACAGAAAACAGAATTAGCAGGAACTGGATGGCTTAGGAACCAATGATGAGTTTTAGATATTTTAATTGCTAGTAAACAGTTCCAAACAATCTTTCATCTGTGGTGACCAAAAGCTGCTTTTTACCAGACAGATACTACCATAAGAAAAAGCACCCCACATGTTAGACTCCTTTGTGGTGGTCCAAGCAGAGGGGGCTGCCGTTGGGAAAGCCCTGAAGACTGTACTCCTTGCCATTCCCGAAGATGATCCCAGCAGAGTACAATCCAGGCAATGTGCTTTTCTCTGGGTAATAAACCCAGCATTCCACAGAATCAGTGTCTCTTACATTGGTAACTTCCATCCGTATTAAATTTAATTCCTTTTTTTTTTTTTTAAGGAGAATTGGTGCAAACATGGAACTTCTAGTCTACCTACACACAAAAGGTTGAAACCTAAATAGACAGTGAGACAGCTGTCCTTCTTTAGGGCACTGCCTGTGGGTTATAAGGCACTAATATTGGTTAACAAAAGGAGCTCCATATCCCCTTCTATGAATCAATCTGGGATGAACTTCGTTTTAAAAGACAGAGAAGGGAAAGGTTCTAAATAATAGAGGAAATCTACAGCAAAGGGGCCCTTTAAGCTCTTCACTGGAGTCTGGTTGCTTAGGAGTGATAAAGGAAGTTCATCCTTTCATCCAAAACCAACAATAGCTTTGTGGTGGTGTTGGCTTGTCTAGATAAGAGTGGTGATGCAGGGAGGAATTACTTCCTCCTTCAGGCTCCTACTGAGACATCCTGCTATAAAATAAGAGGGGAAAGAACAGGAAGTCTGTTCCATGATAAATGGTATAAATAAGGCAAGTCAGGCACTCCTCCCTTTTGTACAAGAACAATGTGATGTTCAAGGACATTGAAAGGCTCCACATTTCAAAATGAGAAAAGGATTTTTTTAACATGATAAGTAATTAGCTCACTGCTACCAGATAAACTCTAGGCCAAGAGCATAGTAGGATTCAAACTAGGACTGAATAGTTAGGTAGATAATGAGAACTGATGCAGTTATATTACACATACAGATTTTTATAAAGGATATTATCCTTCCTAGGTCAGTACAGAAGCCAAGCACACTAAGAGGTAAGGAAGAAAAATCCCCTATAGGCAAATTAGTCTCTATGACAGGGGCAGGCAATTATTTTGGGCAGAGGGCTGCTTACTGAGTTTTGGCAAGCCAACGAGGACCACATGATAGACAGCTGGGGCAGATAAATATTAATTTTCTAAATTTTTTTTAGGAGGCCCGTGGGCCGGATAGAATGGCCTGGCAGCTTGCATCTAGCCCCCAGGCCACATTTTGCCCACTCCTGCTCTATGAGGTTTCTTACTGCTGGCCACTGTCAGAGACAGACCTAGTTTGTTCTGGGACAATGGGCCTAGACCTGGTAGGAGCTAAAAGCCCCACCTGAAATGGCTAGAGGAAGGCCACTAAGCACAGAACTTATATCATGGGACAAAAACAAACGAGAAAACAAGAATAGGAGTATGGGCTATAAGTCAATAGCTAGGGTGTGTAGAGAGGACACCAAGCAGAGAACTCTGGTTGGCACCCACTGCCCTTTGAATGCATTTAGGGAGCCATTTGGACACCTCCCAGTAAAACTCTCCTTGAGCTCCACAGCTGTCTTCCTTTTCCTTGTCCAGGCACACCTTCGAGAAGAGTTTTACTGGATGGTGTCCAAATGGCTCCCTAAATACACTCTGGATTCTCTCCAACCAGCATCGCCTTCCTAGTCTGGTAGATGGATTCTCTGAGGCTACAGCTGGAGTCTTCAGAGACAGGAGACTGGACTACAGGGACTGCTGATCTGGCCTGGTCTCATTTTTTACGTGTCCTGCTCTTATTTAACTAGACTGCGCCAGTGCCACAAGTCCTGTGCCCCTGCATGTATCAGATTTTTATATCTAAAAGAGCTGTTCATTCTGATAAGAATAGGAGGGGCTCAGGATGAGATACCAGGATATTCATGGCATGCATTTGGACTCTGACAGCTGCCATATGCTGAGTTGTTGGTTGATGTCTATGTCTTGACAGGGTGGGCAACATTTTCAATAGCAGCTCCCATTATTTTCATAATAAGGCATTTGGGAGTCAAATCTCTTCAAGAGACACTGGAATTTGGGTCAGATTTTAAAGCTGAACCTTTCACTGATGCTTGACACTAGAGTCATATACACCATACAGTGTTTTTCTTATGACATCAGAAGAGCCCTCCTTTCAAACCAGGGGATATGACAGACACTCAGAGACCATCCAGCCATGTTTGAATTTTGACACCTTACTTACTCTTGTTGAGTCAGGGAGGCAGCATAGGTTTGGTTGACAAAGCTCCCACACACAAACAAGGGGCAAGTCTCTTGCTCCACACAGACATGGCAGGGCTCAGAAAAGCATACATTATTGAGTAACTTCAGTGTCTCCTGGTGGGACAGGTGCTGCCACTTGCAACTGTTCAGGGCTGCATAGAAAACAGCTTCCAACCACTTAGCACTGACAGTGACTTTCCCTGCACAATATACCAGAGAACAAATTACATTTACAATTGTATATGCAAATGTGAAGGAAATAGAGCTTTTACCCTTGTCTCCTGTTCAGTACCAGGAAAAGCCCCAGCAACTACAGTGGGCTTATTTACAAAGGTCAGACATAGATGAGGGTTTGGGCAAAAAGGGATTGAACAAATTCTTGGAGGAAAGGGGCATCAGTAGCTATTGAGAACAGGAGTTAGGGATACAGCCTCTGAATCAGAACTTCCTAGACCTTGAATGCTGGAGGCTGCAAGTAAGAGAGGAACCATGGAAAAAACCCTGGCCATATCCGGTTCCCTCTCCCTTTCAACATCCACTGTCTGCTGCTGTGCAACACAGGATGCTGGGCTAGATGGACCTGTAGTCAGACCCACTAAATAGCAATTCTTATATATTCTTATGAGGAGACTAGCCAATTGCCCGTCGACAACAATGGGGGGAGGGGGACAGAGGCCTGGGCCGTTCCCTGGCTCCCCTCTGCTGCTTCAGGCCAGGGCCAGGGCTGGGGCTATCACCCCTGAGGCAGCCAGTCAGAGCACAAATAAAGTGTTACAGACAGACCAAGGCTTTTATAATATTAGAATACTCAAATCTGGTACGGACCAGTAATAAAGTAATAAGTAGTGATAAGGGCAATAAGAATCCTCTAGCTCAGTGGTCTCCAAAGTGGGGTGCATGCACCCCAGGGGGTGCAGGAAGAGAATATTAGAACTCCTATTTATGTTTATTTTTTATCTAAAAAAATAAGAAAGAAATTGAGCTTTACTAATATTTAATATATGGATTGACACTGGTGCCCTCACTCGGTCCATATGTCAAATAAATAAATATACATATATTGGGGGTGCATGCTCAAAAATTTTTAATGATAGGGGTGCACAATCAAAAAAGTTTGGAGACCACTGCTCTAGCTTATTTCAGCTACAAGACTCCACTGAATATAAAGCTACTATGTAGCCACGTTCAGCAGTGCGTGTATAACTGAATTGGAACAGGATGGTTTAACAGTGGCCAACAGTACTATTTAGGACAGGAAGTTAAACAAGTAAAACCATGGAAGAAACTAGGGTAGCAGAAGACAATTCCTACATTGAAATTTAATCATGGCAGACATGCAAGAATTGACTTGTGCAGGAAGGGAGAAGGAAAGAGCTAGTAAGGACTTGGACCAGTGATTCTCAACCAGGCTGCTGTGCCTGCAGATACTTTGAATGGTGCCACAAAATGTAAAGAAATAAGTGAGGTGTGAGGAGATAAGCAGATAAAAGTGAAGACTCAGGCTTGTTCCTGCTTAACCAATTCCCCACTTCTACACTGCCTGGTCCCTCTGCAGGAGTAAGCACTATCATATATAATTTCCTTCTGAAATTGGATGCCACTCAATTCACAAACATGAAGGTGCCTCAAGTCCAATGACAAGTGCCTTGTGTCCGGAAAGTTTGACCTAAACCTTATATATGCATAGAAGGAAGGCCTCTTATCCACAGCTTGTGGCTTTACTATCTCTGCATCCTGAAGTTACTGCTAGCTCACCAAAGAAAATTACAACTCCAAAAAGAGTTAGAAAAGGCACACAATGTGCATAGCACACACGGAGAGGCCTTCTCTCCAGTAATGGTCCTGATTGTAACCATATGGCCTAGAGCACCAAGCTCTCTAAGAGATACTAGAGATGGGGTCACTTAATGCATCCATTTGCAATGCCTGACTGTTCCCCACTTACCTTAATTCAGTGCTTTGTCCAGTCTGACTTAAAATAGCTAGTGACAAGGCTTTCCACACTTTTATTATTAGGAGGTTCTGCTTTCACACTTTGCATTTCTAAACAGTTACTCAGTACTACTCAGATAGCACAGAAGGCATACAGCTGTTACTCTATACATAATCTTGTTGCTGAATTGTACTGGGGTAGGACAGAATCAGAGTACCTTTAGTTTCAGGCAACGAGACTGCTTCCAGCACCACAGGAAAATGACTAGAAAGGGAAGAAAGGTAAGCTAACCTAAAGGTAAGCGTGAGTTTTCTTCTAGGTTGGCAGACCTCCTCCAGCAGGCTTTAAACTAGGCTCGCCGGGGGAAGGGGAAGATGAGGGCGGAGAAAACATCAGACTGCCAGACCAAACAGCACCCACAACTACAGCCCAGCCCAGCCCAGCCCAACAAGCAAAGCGAACAAACAGATAAGTGATAGGGGCCAGGGTAACGCTGGGACTAGGGGGTCAGTACACACACCCACAGGAGGCCTCAGATGCCTCTACACAAACGCTCGTAGTATGGGCAACAAG
>NW_017728947.1:77503553-77529526 GCF_001723895.1 Crocodylus porosus
GGTCAGGGTGGCTAGGGTCTGGAACCAGCTTCCAAGAGAAGTGGTGCAGGCTCCTACCCTGGGGGTGTTTAAGAGGAGGTTAGATGCTCATGTTGCTGGGGTCGTTTGACCCCAGTATTCTTTCCTGCCATGGCAGGGGGTTGGACTAGATGATCTGCTCAAGTCCCTTCCGACCCTAGAAACTATGAAACTATAAGAAAGTCACGTACCCTTAGGGCTACCAGGACAGGTTGCTTTCACAACAGCAGGGTCTTGAAGAGCAGCTGTGATTGTCCCATTAGGCCTCCATTCATTTGTAAAGTTGTGGCTTGCACACTGATACTGTGGCCTCACAATGGCACTGTAGGAAAGGAGTTGCTTCAGCCTGAAAGCAAAGTCAGCAACAGAAAGATTGCACTAAGGGAGAGGAAAGCGAGAATGAATATGCATGTCTACAGTCGCCTTTCAGCCGGAAGTGCTTTCCATCCTCTTCACGTACAGCATCACAAGGACCCAGCCACTGCTGGATTCCAACATCTAGCTAGGAGAAGAGAGATGTTCACAACATGAATGTAGCCCAGCATTTAAATATCCTCATGCCCTTTCATCTCCTGTAAGCAAGAGTAAAAATACAGACTTTACAACACAGTCTGAACATCAACAGACTTAATTTCTTCCTTCCTTCCCCAGAATTCATATCTGGGCACAGGCAGTAAACTTGAATGTTAATGTGGATTAAGATCAGGTATGAATTGGAGGCACAATAGCTGTTCCCAAATAGCTACATGTGTGCTTATGCTGACACTTTCAAGGTTGTTTAAGTTAAATGACAAGGTGCCAGGGTAGGTATTTCTACATAAGGATTTATTTGGGAACAATGCATCAAAAGCAACTATGTGTAGTCCCCCTACTTTGGTAAACACTCATGTTTGTATAATAAAAAAACCAAGAGGAGGACTGGATTGATTAGGGCAGTAGGGGCCAACTTTTTTGGCAAGTGTGCTACAAAGTAGCTGCACACCTGAGTGCCCCTTTCTCCTGCCCAGTCTGCTGCTCTGCTTTCTGCTCCTTGGCCATTTTGTTTCTCTGCTTTCTGCTCCCTGCTCTGCCACTGTGCTGTCTGTCCCTTCCCCAGTCTGCCGTGTGCCCCATGCCCCAGCTGCCTGTGCTACAAGTTGGTCCATACCACAGGTTGGTCACCCTGGCTTAGAAGATCAGAACTGGTATGTGGAATTTCTCACTGCTAGCACTGAGATTGCTGCCAATTCAGATGCAGCCCAGTCCTAGAGACTGAAGTCCTAGGGATCGCAGCCCAGTCCTAGATATCTCACCCTACCCACTATGTTTTTCACATCTGATGACTGTTCGGTGCCCTCTGTAAAAACAAGGGACTCTCAGCATTGTTCTAAATGGAAATGTGTTTCAAGAGCCACATCACAGCTGGTCCTTTGTTAGCTAGCTCAGCAGAGAGGTAAAAAACTGAAAGGGCCAGAGACTAAGCTAACCTCGCTAGCATGGCCAACCATAAATAGTCAACAATGCTTGGATCAGAATCCCCTTATCTGCTTTCTGAAATATGGAAAACATGCATATGCCTATCTAACATGCCTATATAGACATAGACACACGCCTACACTCAATGCCTTCTGGGTTCTGAGTCATAAGGTACCTGCTCACATTTTCAAACTTCTCTATGCTATGAGGGATAGACAATTGCTTCAAAATATAAGCAGAAATATGCACAAATTCAGCTGATGCCAGCAGGTGGGCCTTTAGGGAACCTACCAAATATTACAAGACTCTCAACGAAGTCTTACAATAAAATTGTGAAAGTTGGCAACTCCACCATCCCCACTCTGGGCCAAATACATTGGACAGCAGCACCACAGAAAAAACTTGCATTGTGCTTGCCTGTGACACAAAACTTGTGGGATTTAATTCCCTGGCTTGCCAAACTGAGGTACATCAATATTACCTGGGAAGAGGAACAGCACTGACTAGGCTGTACACAAGGCAGGGTTCACGGAGTGTAGCACGTATTCCTGAGCAGACGTGCAGCAAGTGAGATGGTAAGCAACAAAGGAATACAACATCTGCCCAGGACACCAGTTGGCCATTGTCATACAAGCATTCGACTCCCAGCTGCTGGAGCTCTGCTAAACACAAGCAAATAGACAAGGGAATCACCAGCTTAGACCCCAGGCTCTGCCGATGGGCAGTCTGGTGTGAGGTGTGCCCTAGGGAGAAGGTGAATCACCCACCTCAGACTGGGACAGTCCTTCCCCCGGGGACCTTCACAACTAATTAAAGCTGTTCATTAACATTATTTTCATAAGATGTGGGGCACTCAGGCTATAAGGAAATTAAACCTCCCTGCCCAGAAGAAATATGCAGAAAATTCAAATGGATGGCACTGTTTCATGAATATTAATATAAAGCTTTAACTGGAAAAAAAAACCCCCGAAACCAAAAAAACCCAGGGTCTGGCTGGTTTTCAAGATCCATAAAAAGTCCTTTAATGACTCCCCTTGTCATATCCTCTGGAGATAATTACAGAAAGGATTTCAGTGTCTTGGCCATCTCCCTAGAGAAGAGTTATCTTCAGCTCATCTTGTTTGACATAACACTTACATGACAACTGATATTTTGCATGCATTTTATACCTGTACCACACTCCCCAGTCCACTCCTTTCACTTGGTATTTCACCATTTCAGAATAAAGAGAGGGGCAGCCTGACCCAGCAATGAAAGTTTGAGGAGAGGGTCCCAGGCTGGTTATTTTTCAATGTCACCATTCCTGTTGCCTCGGAGAGCTGTTCCATCCATTCAGTGAATGTTTAACATGTTGGGGTTTCAACCACTGATGAATGACTTGAAAAATTACTGAGAAGAATTCATAAAAGAACAATAAAAATGGTTAAGAGTCTGTTGGGACTGAATTAAGAGGAAAGATTAAGTGATTAATCTGCTTAATCAAATGATGGCTAAAGTGGGCAGGGGGATAACTGTCTATACACATTTGAAGGCTGGAGAGAGATGAGGTTCAGGGTGCTTTAAGGAGATCTCAAAGGCATGATGGAGTGAAATTACAGAAGAAGGAAAATACTGATGTTCACCAAGGAATATTTCTTAATACTGAAACAACTTTCAAAGGAAAAGTGAAGTAATGCCAGGGTGGGATGTGGTTGGTCAAATATACTGTATCAAAATTGTGGGAAGGGCTTTGGGCTAAAAGAACAGAGTCATCTGCTTTCCCCTAAGGAAAAAAAACCTGACAGTTAATATTTTTTGTCTAAAAGTGAATGTTTTCTATGGAAACAATTTTGGAGCCATCTCTACTTGGGATGGTGCAAATAAGAGCAGGCTGGGCCTGAAAGAATATGAAACATTCACCAGTCTGAAATGGTGAAATACCAAGTGAAATGAGCAGACTGGGGAGTGTAGTATAGGTGTGGGGCGTTTCCTGCTCAGTGATCTTCTGAGGTCCCTTCTGGTCTTAGTATATTCATAGATTCATAGATTGTACGTCAGTCACACAGACAGTGCTGCCTTTCCCAATCTAGTCCCCCTGGTGCACTGGCTCTTACACAAGATCTCCGGCCTCCTGGTGGAGATATGGATATTCTGTGCCGTGATGCCACTCAGATCCAGCAGTGCCCTGACCAGCTGTTTCCCAATGTGTCCTCCACCGATAATCCCAACCTTCAGGCTGTTGCAACCTATGGATTCTATGGCAGCAGGCTGTGGAGACTTCTCACTCCATTCTTGTCTGAGAAGGGATACACAAAGAGTTGGCATCGACCCAACATACACCTACACACCTCCATTACCCTCAGAACCTGGCACCACAGTCCTTCTTAGAAAGAAACTGTTGTCCAGAGTATTCCTGAAAGGGGTTTAGACTTGTTCTGTGTTTTAAGGTCTTGGTCCCATTTGTTCATTCCTAGTTCTCAAACTAGCAGTGGTTACCCCAAACTCAGAATCTCTCCGTTGTTTACCATTCACAGTGATTGCTATCTAATACAGATTCACAACCTAATCTATTGCCGGGTGCCTTTGTAGACACCTCTTAATCATGCCCCACACACCTTTTAATTCCACCATTCAGCTTCCAGACCTTATCATGGGCCCTCTTCAAATGCCCATTAAGGAAACAAGTCTTACAGTGTCTATAGGACAATGACTAAACTGGACTCCGGGGCACTGAGCTGGTTTCCAGAGCCAAGTGGCCTTAGCACAGGATGGTCTGCCAGCAGCACTCTCCTCTTCTTAATCAAAGAGGCTAAAGCTCAATTTTCCCTGTTGATCGCATCTACAGTAAAGTGGCCCAAACCACTTAGGCATTTAAGCCTTTACTGGGCAATTCCACCCAGAAGCCCACAGGCAGCTGGAACAGATCCCAGAACTGCAGAGTTATCGCACCCTACCCACCATATTCTGAAGTAGCTTTACTTTCTGGCTGGTTACAAAGCATAAGTCCTTAGTCTAACCTCAAAAGAGGCCTAAAAAAACTTGAGCAAAGGTCATCTCTCAAAGGAATAGTTACCCATACTTTGTTGAGTACAGATGAGAAATGGGAAGAGTTTATTAAATTAGAATTAGGATAAAAATCCTTTGTCTGACCCAGGCAGACAATACCCAAGATATATCAATGCCCTCTGATGGCTGTGCCTTTGCCTGTGTTGAATCAGCTTGACAATCTTGGTCTGTGATTTCTAATGGGCAGGGCCTTGGATCAAAGTTTAGCGCCATGCGATGTCTGGCACCTTGCTGACAAATTAGCTGAGGTGCTGAAGACTGACGGGGTCAGTAAGGAGCTGTTCTTTCAACCCTAGAGCTGAGTTTCCAGCAGAAGACAGCTGACATCTGTCAGCAAGGGGAGACTCTGCCTCACTATTGCCTAGGGCACCCTTTTTCTGGCAATAAACAGGCTTTCAGTCTCTAGGCCTGACAAGCCAACACTTTTCACCAGCACTAATAAATACCAAGGGAAGAATGCTCATTTCTGCTTACCTGATGGTGTTGAGTAGCTTGCAGAAGAAGACAGCATGGGCACATGCATTTACCACCAACCCCTTAGAACGGCTTCTCAAATTTAGCAGCAAGGGCTGCTCACTTTCTCCTGCCACATGTTCAAGTTGAAAGGACTTCAGATTCACTGTAACGTCTGACATCGTAGCTCAGAACAAGAACCTTCAGCAAGAAGCGGCAGTTAAAAGAGCAGCACAGCATCCACCTGTTAGACATTGCAGTCAATCCCCAGCTCCTGCTATAGTGTACCACACAGTTCAGTCTGAGATGAAGATAAGGCAGTGGATGCCAAGACTATTATTTCCATGGAGCTCCACCTTCATGTTGGAGAGGCTGGAAGCTTCTACCTACCCACAGCTAAATCTCATAAAATGGAGCAGCCAGCAAGCTGCACTGCACTTGGTCAGGTAGATTTTGAGTGCCTCCTGGTCTTGGTAATGTGAAAACCAAAGCTGAGGCAAGAAGCTTTGGTTTCCATCTGCACATCTATATTTTCACCTTACCACTGACTTCAGTTTTGCTAACACTGTGCTAACACTCCCAGCCTCTTCTCCCCCCAGGGAATGCACATTTTTCATCCCTCCTTGTGCATTTATCATGATTGCTCTATAACCAGCTCCAGCACAGGCAGTTCAGCAGCTTTCCTACATCCGAATACAGCCCCACAGCTTTGTGGCCTGGAATCACAACATCACAAGACATACATGCAGGTCTCACAAGAGTGTTCTGCAGTGAGACTGCAATGTTGCATCACAAAGCTACAAAGGACACTGTCCTAAAATTGGAGCTAGTTCAGAGTATACTCAGCTCCCAGTGGTATGTCCCAGGACCAAGCTCATACAGGAGAGTCACCATTTCACCTGGTCCAGAGTTGAGATGGAGTTAAACAGCCTCTTCCAGGCAGACAAGTGCTGTAACAAGCAGAGCTGATTACATACTACACCAGTTGACCCAACACGAGGCTAATCCGTCATTCTGACTAGGGAGGGCTGGACTCTGACATTACTTGTTTGATATTCTGATTTCTACACATCCTTTCCCAGCATCTGATGAAGCAAGCTTCAGCTCTCAGAAGCTTGTACTATATACCCTGGCGTTTGTTTTAATTAGTCTGTAAAGTGCAAATCTACCCTGACTTCTGCTGAATTAACAAAGCTACTTACTCATTACTCAGTTGGCTATAGTGGGGCAGTGCAGACCAAGCTAAGGTACTTCCATGCTCTTCACAAGGGCTGGTTTTCAACCATGCACACCATAGGCTGGTCCTGAAGACTGCACTGGCTACATGGAGAGAATACAGCCAGGCAGGGCTTTCTTACTCACAGTTCTCCTTGGTAAGGGGTGATGAACAGGGGCAAAGTGCCCTCTAGCCACAGCAGCCTCCATAGCTCTCATATGAGCCCCCATCTGCATTTGTACTAATGCCAATAGGCTGTGAGTTTGGTCCTGAGCCCCTCACTCCCCCAAGTGGCCCTGTTGGCCCTAGTGCTGACCCTGGAAGTAGGGCATGGTCAGGTGAGGAAGTGTTGTGGGGCAGAGCCACTGGAAGCTGGTGCAGGCTTCCTGCTGTCAGAAGTTCAGTCCCAGGCCTGCCCCAGCTGAAGTGCTACCGGCAGCAGGAGCTGGACCCCCACCTACCTGCAGCACAGCTACAGAACAGTCCCAGCCACCGCCTGGATCGCGCATCTGCCCAAGCTGCTGAGCCACTCGCAGTCCCTCTGCGCTATACTCCCTCAACCTACACTGCAGCTTCCGCAGTGGCAAGTGACACCCATTTTGGGGCCCAGCCAATTCAAGCCTAACAGTGGTGTTGTCATGGCGATCGCTTAGCTACCAGATGCTCCTGAAGGAATCTTGTATACACTAAAGGTGAATCCAGAGCCCTGATCCTTAAAGGGCCGGCACCACATTTCACAACCCCAAGGGATGGAGAGACTGTGGCATTTCAAGAGGAATCATGAGCGCCCCGGACACACGTCACTCCCACCACAGGTCAAATTAGCTTCAACAGGCACAGGCCGTTCTGCCGGGTGTGACTGCCATCTGGACGGCTAGGTCAGGTGAGGAAGTGTTGCAGGAGAACTTACTTCACCCAGTAGGCACCTAAGTGCAATTCTATTCCACTCTGAGCAATCTCCTGAAAAACTATTGCTTTTAAAGGTGTATGGATCCAGGTCCTCCCCCTCACAGCTTTAGGTGATGGACTCTTAAGGCTGAGATGGAGTACTGTTTTCAGGATGGAATGAATCACAGTTTGGCATTGAAGTGCCAGTTTGATGCCTAGTGGGGTAGTAGGATCTGGCCCTGGGTACATGTAAGCAATACTCACTGCCACAACCCAAGCCCTAGGGCTTGCAGGTGGTGGGCACAGCTCCTTGCAGAGCTTACAAACAAACCCTGAGGCAGGCAAAGAGGCTGTTTTTCAGAAAACCCTCATGAAGGCACATTTTGGAACATAGAAGGAGCCCCAAAGTATCTTCTGGGTTCCTTTACAAATATATACAGCTCCCAGTCCCAGGTGGCTGCAGCCTCCAAGCAGCTATCAGCAACCAAGCACACCCTGCCCTTCTTCTGAATGCCACGGCTCAGCATTTAGTTCTCCAGAACTGCATTTTGAGCAAAGAGGGGGAAGCACAGGTGCAGAGAGGGTGGCCCTGAAGCCAAATTCTGTCCTCAGACTTTCATATGCCCTCTATTGACTTGAGTAGCCCCATTTTTCTGCTGAGAGCTCCCCAGCTGCACTCACAGTCAAACATATCTGCAGGGAGATCATCTGGATAATCATCTCCTTAAGGACAAAGCTGCTCCCACTCCCATTCACTGTGGCCCTGGGGATAGAAGCATCGCCTGTGCCCACCTTACAGGATGTAGGAAAATTTCCTCCTGCTCAGGGATCATGGTGATAGCAAAATGCTTGGAGCAGGAAGTAAACAACGAGGAGCCCGATGTAGAGGCAGGATGCAGCTTTATTTAAGGAACAGAGCTTGAGGTCTGAAAAAATGAAGCTGGCAGGAAGCCTGGGAGAAACCTCCTTTTCTGGGGAGGATGCAACAAAAAACCTTCCCAACAAAACCCGGGAAAAAGAAACAGCTCAAGGAACTTCCTGGAGTTGGCATGCTCAGCCCCTGCAGGGAGGGATCAGCAATTCCTTCCACAATCCACCCAAGCCTCAGAGCTCCCAGCTTCTCCAAGTGTAAGGGCTGGCACAGCAGCCCAGGCAGTCAGGTTATTCCCTTGGCACGCTACAGAAGTTCCCCTGAAGGCTGCTTCTCCTAGGGTAACATCAGAGGCTCCTACAGTTTTGTTCTTGACACAGCCACCACTGCCCGAGTCCAAGCCAGCTGGGATGGCATTGGGGCTGGTCACCTCTGTCCTTCGGACGGGTTAGTTAACAGCAACTGTCCTGCGCCTCTGACTTGAAGGAGCCCCAATTCTGTACAAAGCAGAAACAGCACCCACTTGGCCTACTCTCCTCTGTACACTGAAGCCACAACCACTTCAGGGCTTAGTTCATTACAGGAGCATCAGTGCTGGTTTGTTAGCATCCTATTTCACTGGCCAGAGAGTTGGGTTTGCCTTGTGCCAGCCTGGATACCTGCTTGTCCAGGAGCCCTAGGCACTGGTCAACAAGATATAAACCACGCAATGAAGAGAAACAGAGCTTGCTCCATAGGTGACAAGTCTGGCTCTCTGGTTTTCCCTTCTCACTGGCATCGGGATGGTGGGCAGACAGCGTTCAGTTTTTCCATCGGATTTGCTGAAAGAAAAGCAAAATAAAATGCAACTAAGCATCAGTGCTGGTTGCAGCTCAGATCCCTGGGAACATAGCCAAGCACCATGAAAGAGCACAGGCCCCGCACGGAGGCCAGGAAATGACAAGGTGGGTAGGTTTATAAAGTAACACTGCAGTGTGGTTTAATAAAAGTCCAGCATTTCCCTGCAGTGTGGGGAAGCCAAACCCAGCAGCTCTGGGCTAGTAATGGAACCAGCAGCAGAAACAGACTAGAATCAGGAAGTGAAATTGACCAGACAAAACATCACAGCTCCAAAAGAGTGACATGCAGGGAGTACAAACAGTAGTGATGGAGTACCAGAGATCATCCTTCTACACAGAACCTCCCAATCTCTCTGGAGGGTGGATCAGGACTCCTCTGGGACAGCTGGAGAAGCCAAGGCATGGACAAAAAGAAGCTTGCCTGAGACAACCTACTGAGCACAGATCCTAACACAGTCATTCCTGACGCACTGTTTCAGGTCAGACAGTGACTTGTTGCAGGCTCAAAATTCAGCACTGGAGGGAAAATAACCCTTCAATTACAACTGGCCACAAAAGTGTCACTTGGCAGGTTGTGCCCACAATGGACCATCAGAAAGGAGCTTGTCCCTGTAAATCTCCCTGAAAGCAAAGATAACCAGCTCTTTGCAGCAGATTGCCTCTCCTGTTACCTGTGCATCCAATGCCTGGCAGTAAACTCCCTCCACCTAGACCAAGGGTACTCAACCTCTAGCCTACAGGCCAAACGCAGCCCATGGAGCTTTAGCATCCAGCCTGCAGAGCTCCCTCTAGGTTCGGAAATTTGACGGAGGAGGAGCAGTAGTCATTAAGCTTGGCCATGCTCCCCACCCCCAAAGAGCCAGGCTGGGGCTGCTTTCCCCCTCTGCCCCCCAAACAGGGCCAAGTCACACCCCCTGCCTGTGGGGCAGGCTTAGGGCTGGGCTGCTCCTCTACCCCTTTCTGTGTGACAGAATGGTGCCCACTGCACCTGCCCCAAGTGTCAGATGGGGATCACTGGCCAGATCTGGCCTGTGGACAGATGACGCAGCTTCCCCCAGCAGGCCAGATCAACAAGGCTGAGCACCACTGACCTAGACTGTTACCTTCCTAGCAGGAAGAGGGGTCAAAATGACAGAGAGATCCCAAAGCAAGGCACCAACCAATCTCCTGCCCATCTCAGATGAGGCTGTCAAGAAGGCAGCTCTACAGGCTGTGTATGATTGTGTGTTCAGGGAAACTGCTTCTTACCGAGTTACTGAGGATGCTGTCAATCTTGTCCTCTTCTGAAGAGCCCCGCTCCACCTTACACCTGTATGCTAGCAGCTGGATGCGATCCTTCAGGTCTCTGTATGTCTAGGAAAACAGCAACACCAGGGCCTGGTGAAGCGGATTCCTTTGTGGGGCTCTCTCAGTGTTCAGTTCAAGGATTCCAGGCTCCACTCCTTTCCCCTGCCCTTCCACCCCCCACATACTGGATCTAGACAGCCAATGCTGGGGAAGACACAAGCCCCAGAGGCTGCTCTAACACTTGCCTACTTTTGGGAGGGTGATGCAGACACTAGCTACAGGGAAAAGCAAAGCCACAGGAAAAGGAGCTGGGCACACAACTGTAAGGAGAGGGGCCTACAGGGAACCTACTGCCACCCATGTGCACCGGGTGAAGAGATGGGATGCCTGTGCACTACCCTCCCCTATGTCCAGCAGGGACTCACATCAATAACCACATCATGGCACTTGTATTTTGTGGCCAAGTTCAATCTCATGTCCACGTCCTCTACCAGGCGCACATACTCCTGCAGCACCTGGGTGGGAAGAGAAGAAGCATCAGCAGAGCTCAGTGCAATGGTACTTGCCTTCCCACCCTGACTCCAGCCTACCAGCCTCTCTATGGGTAGTGAAGGAACCAGGCTGCTTTAAGAGCTGGCCCTACTCTGTGATCCCAGCATAGCAAGTGGATGGAATGAGTCTGCTCAGGACTCCTCAGGGGGCAAAAGGAGCCTCAAACCTTGGCTAAAGGATCCTTCCAACCCATCTACAAGGCAATTCTGCTCCCAGAGATTAACATAATCCTTAGCCCAAGTGCAGGGTGTAGAAACCTACAGCAGGCAGTATTTGTATTGCCTGGGAGAGGGATGACTTGGCTCATTCAGAGGCACTGCATCCTACAATCCAACCCTAAAGAACCTGCCACTGCTCTCCTCTGCTAACTCCTTCACAGCCCCCACCTCCACCAAGTTGCTTCCCTGGCAGCTGCTTTGCCCAAGAGGACATCACATGTCTGCAACATCCATGTGCTGGAAGCGGAGCTGGTACAAACAAAAGAAGCTGTGCTTGGAAAAGTCAATCATTGTCTCCAGCTGTGGAAGCCAAGCACCAGTCACTGGGGATCAGTCCCCTTCTCCAAGCTGCTCCTGATGCATCAGGAAGGAACAAGTACTCCACAGTAACAGATACTGCACAGCTAAGTGACCCCCTGGTTTGGGCCAGTGCTAAAAGTGAGAGGGATATCAGGCAGTGGCCCAAAGGTCTGTGCAAGGATGAAGGAGGCAAAGTGGCTGATGCACTCCAAAAGAGAAGCCTCTCTCACTCACCTGCACGGGGGCACTGTTCCGCTGCAAGACCTCCACCACCCGATGGAAGCCAATGGGGGCTCTCTTCTTGGTGTAGCCCAGCCAGTTCTGAAACCACAACCTAATCAGCACCAAGTTTTACAAGAGGGGTGCCCCCGAGAGACTGGGAAGTAGGGCCATGAGCTAACAGACCTGGGTGGAGAGCAGGAGAGCCACTAGGACTTCTCCGCCCCAGTGAACACATTCCATAGGACTCCAGGGCAGCAAGCTGTCCTTGATGGAAGATGCTGTTTTTCCCTGTCAGATGCTAAAGCTAGGCCCAGCAGCTGGGCTCACAAAGGGCTTGAAGGCAACCACCAGGGAAGCTCCTCCAGTTGAGCTGCCTGGAGCAGCAGTGAAACCATTTCAGCTGCTTTAAGGAGAGTCATTCTATGAGAAGCTTCTGGCAATTCCCTCTGAAGCCCCCAACCACAGTGAGGCCAGGCAGAACAAGTCACAGTTCTCCTGCTAATTCCAGGGGATGCCAGAGAATTCCCAGTATTGGAGCAGGGGACTCAGGAGACAGCAACATCAGCAGAGGATAGGTCACGTGAGATAGGAAGGAAGATAGACAGTTTGCTACCCTAGAGCCAGAGGGGAAAGGGCCGGGAGATAGCCACTGCTGGGATCCAGCCCCAAAGGTCCTCTCCCTCACCTTGGTGGTGAACAAGGCATCTACGTCATGCCAGGCTCGCAGCTTGGCACGTGCAGCAAGGGCCGTCAGCACATACTGTTTATCTGGGATCTGCAAGGCAAAGCCACCAAATGGTATGAACAACAGCAGAGCTGAAGGCTCTGAGGGGAGCGGGTGGGCAGCACGTCAGCTACTGAGATGACAAGCCTCATGAATCCCATGCTCAGCTTGGCTGTGCAGCAAATACATTGCAGGGGGAGTGGAGAGGAAGGAAATCAGGGACCCCTACTTGGGCAGCATTACCTAGTTCAGGCCCCCTGCCTGGCCAACCCTTTCCACCATAGCTGGCGGGGAGCAGTCCCTGCTGGCACAACAGACTGCAGCTGGTAGGGATGTGAATGGATCTCACCTTCCCATGACACAGGAAGCAAGGCAGCACCTCACACAGGGTCAGCAAAGGGCAGAAAGGTGAGGCCAGGGGAGCTCACTCCAGGAAAGTGAAACACTTCCCAGAGCCTGGGCTCAAAGTAAAGCTCAAGGGGCTGGTAAAGCCCAGCTTCCCCACAGAACTTCCAGCTGGCTCATACAGCCAAGCCTCCTCCCTTGTCCCTTGGATGGGTCTGGGTCCCAGCTAAGTCCAGCAGTGCCCACACAGCTCACATGCTACCCAACCACCAAGCTGGGTCTGCTCCTGCTTCCCTTCTGCCTGTGCTTCAGGATCAGTTCTATGCCTGCACTTCCATTCATGGCAGCAGCACTCCTTTCCCGGCTGAGTGAACAATCCACACTACTGGCAGTCCCCAGCCCCACCCCTAGCTCTTTTCAACTGGTCCTACCACTTCCTCACCTTGAAGGTTTTCTTCAGGTTGGCTGGGCTGCTGAATGTCCCCTGCAGAAAGAGGCACAAACAACAGACACTGAAGAGGCAACAGACAGAGAGTTCAGGGATTCAGCCTGGAACTTGCAGCCCTCATTCCTTCAGACTGAGATCCAGGTCTGTACTGAGGCTGCTAGTGCTAAGTTGGAAATGGAGATTGCTGGAAGAAGAGACCCCTTCTATCTCTTCCTCAGCACTCTGGCCATGGGCCCATGCCCTCAAGTCTGGGGGTCCTTCAATACTCGGGAGGTCACTGTTCCATACCTGGGGCTCAAGAGGACAAGAGTCAAGTGAATCTCTCAGATGCTGGATCTAGTTGCAACCTTAGAAGTAGCTCAAGGTGCCACAGCTTCTGTAACAACTGTTGTGACAGGTGAAAATGGCCATTTTTCAAAGTTCAGAGGGGCCAGATTCTAGTCTGAAATATTAGGATTTGCTGAGGGCCTTGTCGGGGTGTGAAACCTCCTTCCTAAGCTACTGAAGATGGCACACTAGCAAAGCTTCAATGACCCATATCAAGGGCACCAGCATTATGTGCCAGAACCCTTGACCACTCCCACTGTTGCACACACCTCTGCCTCCGTGTAGTGGTAGAAGCAGGAGTAGAAGAGTGTGGTCACCAGCGGCATGTTGAGAATCGAGGCCTTTCGGGGATATTTCCGAAATACCTCTGACTGCCCAGATGATTCCACATGCCGGTCGTTCACCTGCAGAAGAGTTGGGGGAAGACAAACTGTGTGAGAACCAGGCTAGCCATGCTGCTGAGGCAGGCCTCCCCCAGTTCTTGGGGAAATGAACCCAATTTCAACCAGACCAGCTCAATGGGACCTCAGAGCTCTCAGTCTCTAAGTGTCACATCAGCATGTGATGTAGTCCAAGTCACAAATCAACAGCTTGGTGGGTTGCCTACCACAAAGGCCTGCATGACTGCATGAACTTAAGCGATCACAGACCAACTGGCTAAAGCCATGACAAACTTCTCATTCTTTTCAGAACAGACCAGTCTGAGCCTGGAGCACAAAGAGCTCTCAAACGGCCCCACTGCCAAAGAAAAGGCTCTTTACCTCAATGATGATCTGTCTCTCCAGGAGTGTATAATGGTCCTGAACATGAACAGCATCTTCAGCTGAAAACGGCAGCCTAGCCAAGCAAAAAAGGATGGTCAATGTCATGAGTTCTTGTTACACAGTTTTTGGAGGGACCCCGCTTCCCCAGAGCGCTGCCCTAGGGATACAGTCCCTGTGCTACTGCTTGTGACCAGCCCCACCCACCCCAAGGTTCTGGGAGAGAAAGTATAATTTCAGGTTCTCACGTTCCCACAATATCACTGCTCTTTCCAATGGGCTCCATTCAAATTGTATGGAGGGAGCTCAGAACCTTGCTACTGATACTTCCTCAGAGAACTTCACCAGGCACCCCCATCCCACCTCATCAGCCAAAACAGTAAGTAACTTCCCAAGACCTCTCCATCCTCATCTTAAGAGAAAATGAGGCTGGACTAGTAAGCACCAGGCTCCTCCTGGGGCCTGTGACCAAAACCTCTATGTAATAGTGAGAATATGACCCTTTAACTTTGTATGTCCCAGCACCCCTACTGGCCCCTGATGTCTGCACTTCTTATTCTCCACCACATCTTCAACCCCCCATGTTCTCTACTTACCCAATGCAGCCTTTAAGAAACTCTTTTCGTTTTTCCACATCTTGGATGTTCAAATGGCCCCGGTACTGGGACAGCTGGAGGGAGAGGACAGAAAAGAGCCGTCCTGAAGGCAGTAGGCTCAGGAAACCCCTTCCACAAGGGGAGATATGGGTTCAAACCTGTCAGCTGACTATTCCATTCCCCCTGCTGACCAGCCCCTCCCAGCCCCATACTTCAGTCCCAGCAGTTTGTGCTGAGGCGAGTGGAGATATCAGGTGTTTGCTTGCAGCCTCTTTGTGGATCCCCACCTCACACAAGCTACACAGATGAGACGGAACAGAATGATAACCCCATGAATACTCACGGCAACCTCCTCAGTTCTGTCAAGGAACCTGTAAAGAGAAAGAAAGAATTACTTCTACTCAGCACTGCCCAGTGCTTGGTCCAGATACAGAGGTGTTCAGCCAAGCCACAGGACAAGCAGGGAGCCTTACCTGAATAGGTCCAGGAGTAGCTTCTGTTCCCCTGATTCTCTGAGGAAATGGATGAGATGGCGCAGAGCCACCTGCCGCACCTCTAGCTCACGGAAGAGGATCTCTGGGTGGGGAGATGCACACAAAATGTCAGTGAAGAGCCACCTGAAAGCAGCTTGCTGGCCAGGCCTGGGCTGCTTCAGGATGGGTGGAGCTGCTAGAAGCTGGAGGAGAATTAAAAAGATCTTCAAAACCCAGCAACCTGAATTACAGCCCTCCTCTAGTGACCAGTTGTCTTGAAAGCGAGTCCAGCTCCACCAGGCTATTAGATGAACACTCTGTGGTACATGGCTCTATCTCCTCTCACATAGGGTCTCTCATTCACCACAATCCCCACTACCGTGTACAGAGTCTCTTAGAAGCTTCCCAACCAGCACCAAACCCCCTCTCCCTGCACCTGGAATTGAGGGAGTGTCCTATTCATGCACAGATCCCTTGGTTAGGTGAGCAGGAAGTGACATCCCAGCTCTTCTGTCCCCAATTTGCTGTCGGCAAGAGAACTGAGCCTCTCCCTCTTCACTGAGAAACACACAGGGCCCACTCACTTCACAGACCTGCATACCTTTCTTCAGTGTCCTCTTCAAGAATATCAGAACCTGCAAGCAGAATAGACATCCCTTAGCTGAGCTGATGAATCCTAAAGAGCATCCGGACAGATGCTGCCATCAGGTAAGGCCTGTCACAAGCTTCCTGGGAAGTTCAGTTAGCCACAGATGTTCTAACCCCACTCAGGATTTGCAACTTTTACTGAGTACTACTGGCATGCACTGGCACCCTGGGCAGGCCAGAGACACCCAAGATACCTTCCACTCCTTGAGCTGGCAAGCAGACCTGCTGAATCTTCCACAGCAGTGGTTGTGGGGGTACGCATACTCCTAAGGGTACTTACAAACGTAGTTGGGGGTATGCAGAACTGACGTGGCCAATAGTTCACTGATAAATGCTGTGTGAGTGTGCACAGCTGCAGCGCAGCAGCAGGCGTTCAGGATCGCAGCCCGGAAGTGTGGAGAGGAGCCAGGTTCGGCTGGTAAGTCTGTTGTGGGGGAAGGGGTGTGGGGAGGGCCGACTGAGGCCCCAGTGGTGGGGAAGGGAGTGGGGCTGGGGCAGCGCATAGGACTGAGCCCACACGCAGGGCGGGTGGAAGACATGGGGGCATGTGCCCCCGGATCTGCACAGGGTGAGACAGGCTACTTTTGCAGGCTGGGGCAGTGCTATATTGTTTCCAGAGGGGATGTTGGGCCGGATGAGCATGAGGTGATTCAGAAATGATGCTGACAGCTTTGAGCAAAGTAATTTTGAAGCTGCAGCTAAGAACATGGAGCTTCAAGGCCCTCAGCTGTGACCCTTTCTGGCCACAACTCAACAACCCTTACAGTAATAAGGAACTGAATAGCTGAGTAGACATAGGGAGCCTTTAAGGGGGCATCCTGCCAGCCACACTCCAACTACACCCAGGGGTATACAGCCAGAGCAGGACTCACTGCAGTAATGACATTCCCATCATGCACTGCAACTGCTTCATCGAGGAGCATCAACTTTTCCTGAAGGGAGCGGAACCTCTCTAGTGAGCAGACCTGGAGCGAGAAAGGAAGACAGACAGGGGCACACTCAAACAAGCCAGAGAGTCAACTACAGCTCTTATATAGAGAGTTTCAGCCACAGTGTCCTGTCACCCATCTCCTTTCACCCACTGTAATGGGAACCAAAATCCCACAGGTGGCCCCAGGTGCTCTGCCATGATAAGCCTGTGGAGCCAGAGCGCTGAAGATAACCTCAGGCCATGGTAGCAGCTGTGAGGATTCAGCAATAGTAAAGGCTCTAGCAGTACCCCAATGATTTATGTATGCTGGCTGCCTGGCATGGCCTTTTGAGATCTGTCCTCTGCTTTCTCTTCTGCTACTTGTTAAAGCCCTAAGTAGGCACAGGACATTGGAAAATTGTTCCTGCTGGAGTCAAGCAGCTAACAGCCTGGATTCCCTCCCCAGTTCTGCCACACATGGGCAAAAGGAAGCATGGCAAGCAGCTTGAGAGCAGCCAGGCTCCCCTCTTGCAAGCACATGGAAAAGTAATGTCCTCACCTTGCCCCTCTGCATCCTCCTGACAGTGTCTTTGGGGCTCCAGTCACTGCTATAATCCTGCAAGAGAGAGCACAAGGCAGCCTCTGAAGTTCTAGAGGTGCTGTGTGAACAAGCTACCTCAGGCTTACAGCTGGGACAGATGCAGTGAAGATTCTTCACATGACTTGCAACAACTGGAAGGAGTTTCCCCATAGTCTTTCCAACTCATGACAATGGCACGGACTGGGTTTAGTGATTGACTCAATCTAAACAGGGAGGTGATGTCAAAGCTGTGACTCTTTCCTGGACCTGTGGTGGGGGAGGGAGGCAGACTGATCTGGTTACTGCTTGGGACCATAGGTGCCAAGAAAGCCCAGTGCCCAGCTGTCATGTGCTTATGAACCAGCTCCTGCTGGTGAAAGTGACCACTGCAACAAAGCTAGTATGAGCCACCTCCTGTGTATCCTAAAGACAGAAGCACAGTAAGGGCAAGTCCTTCCCCCTGATGCTACCCTGTCAAAATGTCTCACCCCAGCCTTACACGGCCCCACTGAAAGGGAAGGTCTGGTCCGCAGGCGGAATAGTCAGAATGCGGTTCTCTGCCGAGGGCATCACTACAGGCAGTTGCTGCAGTGGTTCTGTTATAGGAGATATTCTCCAAACACCCTCAGCCAGGAGTGACCTCTGTTCAAAACCCACCTAGTGGCAGGTTGACCAAGCCAAGAGGTGAAATGAACAGCTATCTGCAGCTTTGAGTGAGGTGCACTATCCTGTGTACAAGGCAGCTGTATCTCAGAAGGCAGATCTCCCCCACTTCAAGTAGCCTGCACCCCATATGCTGATTTTATGGGGGCAAAAACATGCAGAGAAATTTGCCACATTCTGGACTGGGATGGAAGGATTCAGGGAATGTCCAAATGGCCTCTTTGGAACAGCCTGCCCCTGCAGCACAGGCAACACAAAGCAGACAGCCCTGGAAACCCTAGGACAGGAAAAGGAAGTGACCAGGTTGGAATTGCTGCCTGGACTGGGTTTTGTAAAGGGCTGCCTCCTGGCTGGAGGAGGACTGTACCTTTTGTCTGGATGCCTTCCCATCACCCCCCAGAATGGAAGAAGGATTGGTCACTCCCCATGAAACCTCATTATCCCACCGTCTTCCACTCTGTGTGACTTTCCATGTAACCCTGGGATTTTAAATACAACCTCCCACCTTGTAGTCCGCCTTTGGTCTGCGCAGCTCTGGAGCATAGCTTTTGACCCCTGCATCAGAGAGGGCTGTGGAGGAAAAAGGCAGCACCCTGAATAGCACATCCAAAATCCTCATTTGCACCCACCTCCCAACATTTCCTGGCCTCAGTTTCACCCCCAGCATGCTTTCTTTCAGTGGAAGGCCCAGAGATAAGGTAGAGAACCCCATGGACCACAAAACCCTGGAATGGGCGCAGACCTAGCAAGGCAGAGTCTGATAACATATAGAACCTGACATTCCTCCCAATCCTTAAGGAGTCTCTACACAGGAGGGTTAGGTCTGACAGGAAGGCTGCACGTCTAGAGCCTCACATGCAGGACTGAGTCAGGACACAGCAGTTTATTTTTGCCAGTCAGAGCCCCGGTAAGCTCCTCCTAGTGGCTGCAGCTGGGTTCGGCCACACTGGGCCCTTGTACTCTGCAGCTTCCCTTAGCTCTGGCTCTTCCTAGCACCGGGCACAGGCTCACTGTCCACTGCCACTTCACAATGATGGGCAGCTGTGTCCCAGCTGCCCCAGGACTGGCACTGGCCCTCCATAGCTGAAGCCTTTTGAGACATCAGCAAATTTGTGGAAGCCCTAGGCTGCAGGTCCCCTCTTCAGGGACAGGAAATAGTTGAATAAAATAACAAATATCGTTAGAGTTCCTAAAGCTGGTCACTCCTTACTTTACCTGGCACAGGACACAGACCAAACACTCATCTGCACATAATCCCCTGCTTCGGTTTTTTCAGTATTCACGAGTGTTGCAGTAGATTTGGTTATTGTCTTAAGAATCCAGGATCCTCTCACACCTCCAAACCATAGAGCCTCTCTCACCTGCAGCCAATTTTCTTCTTCCTTGGCAGGACCAACAGTTCTTCTTCTCTGCCTAAGACTCTCCATCTCTGAAAATTTGTTTACTTGTATCCTCTACTCCCACTCTTTTTGGCTCTGAGATGTTTAAGAGCCTCCATTAACACCTGACCTATGTGACTTTTCTTGGGGAATTTTCCAATCTCCAAATCTGACCCCCCTGTAGAGAAACTGGAGAAAACCAGTTTCACCTGAGATGCACCCACTTGTTGTCTCTCACACAGGAGCCATTGTCCCTGGTCTCAGCAATGCATGACAAAGCCCTGATGGCAGATGGTGGATTCCGTTTACACGCAGACATACAGTGGCACAGGAATTTTACACCCTCAATCAGAATCCATAATCCATCCAGAAACCATCAATCAGTGTCCACAAATCACTGGACTGAACTTTCGCTGACCCCCTGATGAGTTGAGTCCAGTGTTTCAGTTTCCTCATCAGGAAACTAAGACTCACACATCTTTGTAAATCGTTTGTGTGGAAGTCCCCTATGAAAATATGCAATATTCTCCTTCAGCCCTTCCCACCACAAGTTAAGGATAAAAATGCCTTACCATCAGAAAGTGACTGAAAACTACCAAGTTTGTTTCTGCCTGAAAGAAAAGAGCAAGTAACAGTGAGAGATTTTCAACCACCTTTCCTCCTGCTGGTGAGATGAGGAGATAGCATGCAGAACTATACTCCAAACCAGTGTCCCAGCCTAAGTCAGTATAGAAAGGTCTGATCTTTGAGAAAATACATGGGGCTTTCAGACCAATTCCTAGCAAACCTACATTCTGTCACACAAGCCACCTTCAACACTCAAAGAAACTGGCTTCTTGCTGCCAGAGACCAAGGACAGGAACATGGAGTCTAAATTCCCTGCCACCTCTAGAGATCAAGACATACTGGGGTCAGTGAAGGGAGAAGGTGAGACTGCTCAGGTATAGCTGGGCTATGGCCACACAAAAATCTTCAGTCTCTGGTACTGTTATCCTGGCACCTTCCATCAGCACTAAGGCACTTACTATACAAGAAGTGGGTAGCCATAAAAACAAGCTATGGGAGACAGGATGCTCAAGAAAATTCAGTTTTGGAGAGGACAGAGATGAACTCCTGCAGAACACAATTCTCTCTGAACCATAGCAATGCTAAGGTCTTGTCACTAGTATCTTGCATGCAACACTAGAAGCCTTCTTGACTCCAGGGAAGGTTATTTACCTGTTGTCTCTATAGAAGAGAGAACTAAGTGTAGGCCACATGGGCCAGATTAGTTCCATATGGACCTGTTTTCCTCTCCAGCAGATGGGCAGCTGGTAGAAACTACAGCCCCCAACATGCCAAACTCCATCTTGATCCAAGCAACTTTCTGTTCCATGGACCACAGCCTTCTGGTGATGCAGCTTCCACAGACTGCTCCTTTATCTTGATGGGCACATCAGCCCATCCCCATTTTATACAAGTCTGATGTGCTTGGTGATGACTGACAAGCAACTGATGCAAATCGTGGACTAAGCAGAGACCAGCTACTCCTTATTCTGCAATACTCCCAAAGAAATGAGACCTTCCCAGGACACTCCTGCAAGAAGGTCCTTTTGCCACTGCTGAGTAGAGGAGTTTACCTTTGAAGAAGCTGCTCAAGGAGTAGGAGGAGGCTTGCTTGGGTAAGGCTGCATAGGAAGAAGAGCCCTTCTGTAGGTTCCCCTCAGGAGGGCTAATGTTGCTGGAGGCTGTCTCTTTGATCGACCAAGAAATGCCTACAAGAAAAGAACAATGCTGGTAACTCACAAAGAAGATATAAAACGGTCATCTTTGAAACAAAGACACTAGATAATGAAAATAATAATTTGTATGCTCTGGTTAATTCTGGATTCTATATTTTACCTTCTTAAACAGACATTGTACTAATTCATCAAACAGCACATAGTGTTCAGACTGGAGCACATATGGGAAGGACTGGCAGGGGGGACGATGCTTAGGGGCAACCAGCATGGCTTCATTAGGGGCAGGTCCTGTCAGACCAACCTGATTGCCTTCTGCGATCAGGTAACAAAATCATTGGACACAGGTGTTGTGGTGGATGTAGTCTTTCTGGACTTCAGGAAGGCCTTTCACACTGTCTCCCACCCCATTCTCATTAAAAAGCTAGGCAACTGTGGCACTGATGCCTACATAGTCAGATGGGTTGGAAACTGGCTGAGGGACCACACCCACAGAGTGGTGGTGGATGGGTCATAGTCGACCTGGAGGGATGTGGGCAGTGGGATCCCCCAGGGCTTGGTTCTTGGGGCAGCACTCTTTAATCTCTTTATTAGCGACTTGGAGGAGGGGGTGAAAAGCACCCTGTTCAAATTCCCTGACAACACCAAGATCTGGGGCGACATGGGCACACTAGAAGAGAGGGGCAGGATACAGCTGGACCTGGACAGGTTACAATGGTGGGCAAATAAGAATAGGATGGGATTCGATATTAATGAGTGCAGGGTACTGCACTTGGGCAGTAAGAACCAGCAGCATACCTATAGGCTGGGGAATTTCCTTCTCGAAAGCACAGTGGCAGAAAGATCTTGGAGTCATTATCGATTCCAAAACGAACATGGGCTGGCAGTGTGGGGACGCAGTCAGTAAGGCTAACTGCACCTTGTCGTGCATCCACAGATGCATCACAAGCAGGGCCAAGGAGGTGATCCTCCCCCTCTATGCGACACTGGTCAGGCCACAGTTGGAGTACTGCATCCAGTTCTGGGCGCCGCACTTTAGGAGAGATGTAGCCAGCATCGGGGGGTCCAGAGGAGGGCCACTTGCATGATCCGGGGACAGCAGGGCAGACCCTATGAGGAGAGGCTATGGGGCATGAACCTGTTCAGCCTTCACAAGAGAAGGCTGAGAGGGGACCTGGTGGCCATCTTATCAAGGGGGACCAGCGGGGAATGGGAGAGACTCTGTTCACCTGTGCACCTCCTGGAGTAACAAGGAATAACGGCTATAAGTTATTTGGGAGTAGGTTCAGGCTGGACATTAGACGACACTATTTCACAGCCAGGGCAGCTAGGATCTGGAACCAACTTCCAAGGGAAGCGGTGCTGGCTCCTACCTTGGGCGTCTTTAAGAGGAGGCTTGACAATAACCTCGCTGGGGTCATACGACCCCAGTATTTTCTCCTGCTCAGGGCAGGGAGTCAGATTTGATGATCTACTTAGGTCCCTTCTGACCCTACATCTATGAATGATATAGAATCATGGAGAAGTAGGGCTGAAAGGGACCTCAGAGATTATCTAGTCCAACCCCCTGCCTGAGCCAGGATCATCTGCAGCCAAACTATCCCATACAACCATAATCTAAACTCTACGCAAGACTACCCTCAACACTGACACAGCATACACTTAATACCCTAACCTGCTACAGGTAAAGCAGGGGAACCACCACAGCCAACGTCCTGCCTCTATAAAATGTTGTCAATTTATGCTCAAGAGGCCCCAGTTGATGGGATGATGTTTAAAAAGCTGCCCACATTCATCTCTGGAAAGACAGCAGCACAGTGCATTGTGCATGCAGAACTAGCTTAAATGAATGTTACAATTAGAGGTACACTGATGCATCAACCTGATATCGGATCAGCACCAATATAAAGCAAACTGACTATATTGGAAATCTGCCTGAAGTGGCCAATAATTTGGCCAATAAATACACCGTGCATGTGCGTAGGAGGAGGAGAACAGCCTGGCAACTTGTAGATGGAAGGGGAGTGGGGAGGCAAGAGGTGTGTGGGGGGCAATTCAATGTCCCTGTCCCCACCCCCGCAGCATGGGAGGGAGTAGGGCTGGGGTAGGCGCTGCCCAGTTGGCGTGGGGCAGGATGCAGGACAGAGCTGTGGCTTGTCTGAAGAGTGCGGGAAGGGGGAGTGGCTCCTGCTGCTACATGCACCCCAGGAAGACATGGGGTGGAGGGACATGTGCCCCCAGATCTCCACTGGGCGGGATGGGCTGAAGCTGCAGGCTGGGGCCAGGGGCTGTGCTGTGCTCTGCTTAGGCTGGGCGGCAGCAGTGGTGCTGGGAGAGTAGCTACAGGAGGGGGGGCTGCAGCCACCCCAAATTTCACTGTAGCTCCCCATAGCCCCACCTCCGAGCACTGCCGTTGCCTGCCCCAAGCGTAGTGTGGCCTAACCCCCCTCCTTGCAACCAGGAAGAGTCAGACACAGCCCCTGGCCCTGGTCCCAGTCCACAGTTGCAGCCCAGCCTGCCCTGTCCTGCCCTGCACAGTTCTGGTGACACATGCCCCATCCCTTGGCAGGAGATGCTCCCCCTCCCCATGCCCCCTGGACAAGCAGTGGCTTTGTCCCACACCCTGCCCCAGCTGGGTAGCACCTACCCCCGCCCCAGCCCCACCCCTCCCTCACCATGGGGGTCCTTGAACTGTCCCCCCATGCCCCTTCCCTCCCCCCTCCCCTTCTACCACAACAGACTTACTAGCTGGCTGCAGCTGCTTCAGAAATTGGATTGGCATTGTCTGATATGCCTCTGTAAAAGTTGGCTATCGATATAGACCAAAAAAATCTCTATTGGAGCACCCCTAGTTACAACAGATCATTAATATACTCCTGAACATTCAAAGAGACTGTAGGGGCACAGCATATTCCCTGCTCCAAGAGCTTACAGTGCAAGATACAGGTTTCCTTGGGTTGGAAAGGAGCAAGGCATTCCCATCTAGATACTGCCACACTGACACTGACATGCTGCCTGGCGAGAATGGGCTTTGCTGTCAAACTAGGATGTGGTAATAATTAAAACATGCTCTTCCTTCTTCATTTCAACAGAGCAGGCAGCATGTGCATCTGTCTGTCTGTCTCCATAGTCACGCCACTACCACTTTGACCACTTGTAAATTTTTGAATGTGGGAAAGCAGAAACACAGTTAGCCAGAGGGAAGGGGTATGAAGAGGACAGCAGGGAAAGGGAAACATGAGCAGGAGAATTAAATTCAGAAGATGAAAAGAGTGGACTCTGAAAAGAAAGTTTTATAGCATGAGGGGAGTGGTGCTGCCCTCTGACCTCTCACTCATTAAATGTGGGGGTGAAGGTTTGCTTGGTCCAGCACTAGGATGCAGCTGCATTGTAGGCCTCTTCCTAAGGGGTATCTGTGACTCTGTGCAACACATACTTTCTGGGGAGTCCAGCCACATTCACAGGTTGGCGGGTGACTGAACAGCCACAGCAGCAGCCTCCAGTGGTCACGGCCCCCAAAGGAATGTGGGCAGCACTGAAGGGCAAAGCCAACAGGCCTGCCTATAGCACTGCACAGACACGGTTGCTCTGAAGGCTGAAGCTACCGGCTAAAACAGCACTGTACACACAGCGCTGTGGGGGGCTTGAGCTCCGTGCCATCTGGCTTGTATGTTTTCAGCATAGTCATGGTGAAAAGGTGACGGCCCTGCTCCTATTTGGTCTCCAATTAAGCTAAAATGGTTTAATTCAGCTGCCTACAGCTCAAGAACCGGGCACAATGGATCAGAGAAGAAACAGTTCAGGTGGCAGAGTGGGAATAGCTCATCACCCCTAATTCTGCAGGTGCCTTCCTTTGAGCGTAACAAATCTCAGATGTAACATGTCAAGTCTCTGCGCTATGGGCAGAGATGCCAGGAGACAGGCCATGTGTCTGCACCCACCCTCCTTTCATTCATGCACCTACAACTTCATCTCATCCCCCTCCTAACAGGCCAAGCAGATACAACCACCAGCTTGCAGCTGTGAAGGGCAGATCAGGAAGCAGCAGGATTCAACCCAGGGCCAAGACCCGACTTCAGAGCAGAAGTGCCAGTGGCAGAGCTAGAGCTAGGCTGGCTGCGGCCCAAACCGAACCACCCGCCTTCCCGCGCCGCACTTACTGCCCACAGGCTCCCCACTCCAGCTGACCCGCTCGAGGTCGTCGTCATCGTCGACGATGTCGCGGAGACTGTTCACGGCCCGCTTGGACTCCTTCAGCTGCGAGGGAAGACGAGGCCAAGTGAGGCCGCCCCAGCCCCGGAGGCTCCCGCCCCGCCCCGGCCCGGCCCAGGCCTCGTGGAGCTGTCCGGGGCCAGTGGTTCTGCAGGGCAGGTACCACCCCCGCCCCTGCTACATACGGCGCCCCGGGGGAGGCCGCGGGCCCCCGCACCTGGTAGAGCTCGTCGTCATCGTCGTCGAAGGTGAAGGCGCGGCACTTGGAGCTGTGCCAGTACTCGTCCTCGTCCGCCCGCGCGCGGCTCATCGGGCCGCCGCCGCCGCCGGGCTCGGGCCAGCCTCGCTCTGCTCCCCGCGCCGCACAGCCCGACGGGGGCCGCACTCCCGCCGCCTCAACCCCTTTCCGCGGGGAGCGGCCACGAGGACTACCAGTCCCGGCGGCCCCCAGCCGTTTCCGGCTTCCGACGCTCCTGCATGATGCCCCTTCCCGAGGGGCTTCCCCTGCGCGCGGGGGCGTGGCCTAAGCAGCCCACACTCTACGGGGTGGCAGAAGGGCCAACGCAGTCCGCTTGTGGCGGAGCGAGGCGCGCGGCCGAAGGAGGCGGGGCCCCGTCCTGAAGCGGGGGCGAAGGAGCCGGAAGTGGATCCGCGCTGGTGACGGAAGCCGGGAGGCGGCGCGGCTGCCGGCGCTTCTAGTAGATTCCACAGCGGCGGCGGCGGCAGCGGCAGCGGCGGGTCCAGGTCCCGATGGCCAAGTGGGGCGAGGGAGACCCACGCTGGATTGTGGAGCAGCGTGCGGACGCCACCAACGTCAACAACTGG
>NW_017728947.1:77529626-77533035 GCF_001723895.1 Crocodylus porosus
CTCTGTGGGTGCCAGTGCTGAGCAGCCCCTCCTGTCCTGCAGGCACATCAGCCTCGGGGGTGACGTACAAGGGCTACGTGGAGATCCCCAACCTCTCGGACGAGAACGACGTGGATGAGGTGGAGGTAGGGGCTGTCGCTGCACCGGGGCTGGTGCCTCTCTGGCCACTGCCCCTCAGAGGTGAAGCCTCTTGGGCCACAAGCCAGCCAGGGCCGCCCTGCATTTATGCCTGCAGAGCAGCTGGGCAGAGCCGTTGCATGTGGAAACCTGACTGGTTGCACCCGCCTGCCCTGAGCCACTTGTGCAGGAGGCAGCCCAAGTAGAGGGTTCCTTGTGTAGCTTTGGCGGGAGCAGCTTTCTAGGCAGAGGTGCTGCTCTGAGGCCGAGTCACATGGGGGCCCAGCACATGTGGCTCTGTTTTCACAAGCTGCTTGTCCTTTCTATTCAGATTGGTGTTGGGCTGGTTAAAGATGAGCCTGACACGAACTTGCTGGCCTTAATGAAGCAAGAGGGCACAAGGCTGATCAGAGATGCAATGAGCACGTACATCAGCGCCCTAAAAACAGGTGAGCGATTGTGAGAAGCATGTCAGAGCTGCCCTGCAGCTGCTGCATGAGGACATGCAGTGGGAGTGGTTGCAGCGCTCGTTAGTTATCTTTCCATCTCTGTTGGGAATGAGCTGGCCCAGGGCAGGAGGCTTCTTGGAGTTCCTTAGAATAAGCTGGTCTCCCAGCTTTGCAGTTTGCAACACATTGTGGTAGCTCTGTATCCAGTACTCCCAGGAGTCAACAGAACAAGTGTTATAGTATCTTCAATGCTGAGCATGCAATTCCAGCTGTGGAGATGGTAATTCAGGATAATTTTTCACATGTAGATGGTGAGAGAGATGGACTTGGACACTGACGAATTTTATGGGTCAGTGTGGGGGCAGTTCAGGCATTTTTTTATTTTTATTTTTTTATTTTTATCTTTTTGAGAGCTAAATGCTGATCTCGCTTCACATCTAACTTACTCAATCTCTCCTGGGTTACTAGCTCTTGTTATACATTCCTTTTCCCATATGCTAACAAGATTTAAAGAACAGATCTTGTCTCCAGATCCCCGCGGATTTGGACTGAACTGGCACATTGAGATCAGTGGTGAGGTTTTGCTGGTGTAATTAAATAAGCTTTTTCCCAGACGGCACATGCTTTATGTGAACTTAGAACTTGGATTTTCCTGTCATGCTCAGCAGTTGGAGGTAAACTCACTTGGTTCTGCTTTCTTCCCCAGCATAGACTAGAAATGGATGCATTGGCAGGAGAACTCAGACTTTGCTGTGTATAAACTCATCCTAGTCATGACCTTATGTTGAGTCAGACTTTGCAGCCTTAGACAGCTTGTAGTATTTTGAGTAGTTCAGAGATTCTCCTAGTCCTGACTGGATTTACTGGCCTATTTCTGTCCTTTTAGAGTTCACCCAAGGCATGATCTTGCCCACAGTGAATGGTGAGCAGACAGAGCCAGCACCACATTTGATGCCCAGAGCAGAGGAGCAAAAGGTAAAGGAAACATCCCACATTTGATTTTGGAGGTCTGGATGCAGCTGGATAAAAGCAGCTGTAAACTGGTTCTTAGGAAAAGCTTCTTTACTTGTAAGAGCAATAGGACAGTGAAATAAGTTATCCAAGGAGGCTGTAGAATCTCCTTCATTGGAGGCTTACAAAAGGAGACTGGGAGCGTGTCCAGATGAGAGCAGTCATGCAGTATGTGGTGCTGCAAACACGTTTGCACAGCACATACCGCACAGTCCAGTGTTCTCCACATAAGGGCGTGCTGCCTGAGCATGTGCTGCTCTGTTTTGTTTTTTTCCCCCATGGTTTTTTTTGAAGCCTGGATATCCAAGGGCCAAAAAAACCTGCAGGAAAAAACCCCAAAGCAGCGCATGCTAGGGCAGCATGCGCTGCTGAAAAGTGGAGCCAGGCTGCGCGGAGCCATGCTGCAGCTACTGGCCAGGCTCTGCCCAGCAGGATCACCGTGGCTGCAGCCCCGGGAGGCTCCCGGGACCCCAGGTAAGACTGCTGGAGCCAGCAGAGTGCTGGTCCCTGCCTTCCTTACAGTCTCCAGGGTAACTTACATGCCACAGGCATTCCCTGAGCACAAGTAGTTGCTAGTTGTCCACGGGGAACCAAATGTCCACACACGTCTGGACATGCCCTGGATGTGTGTCCTTCTAGAATGGCTCAGGAACTGCAAATCCTGTATCTCTCATATATGGTGTTGGACTAGATGATCCTTGAGATCTCTGCCAGCCTTTGTTGTTTTGATAAGATTCTTGCTCTTCTCCCTGGACTATGAAGGAACAGACTCATGTCTATGGAAAAACTGGGAAATGTTTCTAAAGTGCTGTGTAAGTACTGAGTATGCACTTTAACACTGGTTTGTGTTTCCTTAGATCACTGCTAATACTAGCACTGCAGCACCTCAGCCTAAATCCGTAGGAGTCAAGATCCCCACCTGTAAAATCAATTTGAAAGACACTTTTCTAACATCTCCTGAGGAGCTCTACAGAGTGTTCATCACCCAGGAGGTAAGCTGGCATGGAGAACCCCGGGTGCTGATAATGGATCTAGCAGCAGGTGTGTCCCACCTGTGACTTCCTTGTCTGCTCAGCAGTTGAGAGAGCAGTGTCCCACCCGTGCTGCTGAGATGGTCTGAATCTTGTGACAGTAGCTGCCTTGAACACACTGGCTGTCTTGCTCTGCTGGGGGTGAGTGGGGAGTATGGCATCTGAGATAAAGGCATGTCCCACAGGACCAGTCCTGCCTGAACCATTTTCGTATGCAGGGTTCTGCAGGTGATCAGCAGGGTTTTGGGAGTTGCTACACGAACTACAGATTCATAAGCCAGCAGTCTTCAGGGACTATTTATACGGCTGTGTGTGCTAGCATGCTCTTGTCCCTGCTCTGGAGGGGAGCAGCTATATGCAGTGCATATGGTAGCAAGCCTGGGGTCTCTGCATAGGCCTTAGTGCCTGCCCCAGCTTTTGAAAACTCATTCCCTAAGAACCAAGCTTTAACTGGATCACTGTCTTGTAGCAGAGAATTGCTTGCGAAATACTGTGCATCTTGCACTGATAGGAGGCGCATAGTGAGTATGAGGGACCCAGTCCTCTGCCATGCACCCTGGCATATGAGAAAAGCCAAATGCTTTTTGTCCATGGAGTGCTGGAATGGCATGGCTGGGAGGCCTGTCAGTTTGCCTCAGATTCTTCAGCAGCTGGCTGGAAAGACAAGGTACAGACCAACCTGGTAGCCTTTTACAATCAGATCATTAGATGCAGGGGTAGCAGTGGTTATAGTCTTCCTGGACTTCCGGAAGGCTTTTGAGACTGTCTCTCACCCCGTTCTCATTAAGAAACTGGGGGGCT
>NW_017728947.1:77533755-77549161 GCF_001723895.1 Crocodylus porosus
CTTCCAAGAGAAGTGGTGCAGGCTTCTACCCTGGGGGTGTTTAAGGGGAGGTTAGATGCACATCTTGCTGGGGTCGTTTGACCCCAGTATTCTTTCCTGCCATGGCAGGGGGTCGGACTAGATGATCTGCTCAAGTCCCTTCCTACCCTAGGAACTATGAAACTATACTTCTCTTTTCCTCATCCTGTAAACACAGACCTTCAGTTTTGGCCCAGAAACCTGTTCCACAAATCCTTGTGCTGAGGCAGGGGGCTGTAGTTTAGGTGGTGTCCAAGCAGTGGGCTCTAGTGCTTTGGGTTAGACTTTTGTGCTGTACTTAAGCCTGTTTGCTCTCTCTGCAGATGGTGCAGGCTTTCACCCATGCACCAGCAGCTGTAGATGCTGACAAAGGAGGGAAGTTCCATCTGCTGGAGGGCAGCGTCAGTGGAGAGTTTATCAACCTAGTGAGTACCAGCCTGGGCAGCTGCATCTTATTCTGAAGGTGTGCTGTGGCCAGGCCCTTCCTGCCTGGCAGCCTTTGAGTCATCTGATCTGTATCACACCTTCCTCAAAGATGAAACCCTCCCTGCTGACTGCTGTTCCCCTACAATCCATCTTGGTAGCGAAGATCCAATTACTGCTGAAAGGTAGTGAGACTTACCAGAGAACACTCAGGACTGGGAAAGAGGCCTGACTTCTTTTCTTGGTTCTACCCCTAACTGGCCACTTGTCCAAGATCAAGCCTTTGCTTATCTCCTCCTCCTTCTTTATGCCTTGTATTACTTATGGGTTTCTTGAATGAGCTTCAGGTTATGCTCAGCTTTGGGCACTTGCTGACTCAGATTGTGGGGGTAGTTGAATAGCTGGCTCCCTCACTGCATGCTCCATTCTTCCCTTTCCTAGGTCCCGGAGAAGCAGCTTGTTATGAAGTGGAGATTTAAATCTTGGCCAGGTGGTAAGTAGCCTCAAGAGCTAGACTACAGAGTTACAGCCCTTGTCTGTAGCTAAATGAATCTAGGTCTCAATACTATGGTTGGGCTCTGGTTGGGGTAGGAGGCAGCATTCTGGAGCCTGCACTGGTATAGGTACCTAGTGATCTCACAGCTCCGTATTCCACAGTGGGTGGTGCTGGGGACCATACAGTGCTGCTAAACTTCCAGTCCCATCCATTTTCCTGGAAGCAGACATGAATAGAAGCAGCATGCTCAGCCTCCAGGGTAGTGTGCTGCAAATCTGGCCATGAGCTGGGTAGCATAAAGAGAATGCCCTGCTCTACTGCGTCTGGAAGACAGGCAGGCAGTTGTCATGTAGGCCATGAAAAGAAGAGCCGTTTACCAGGGAAGGTCTGTGAAAGTGAGTCTGGCTTCACAGAAAGTACTGTGCTCCCCAGAGCAGCGAGAAGGCAAGTCAACTTTTTTTAAGTGGTGCTAGGTAATGGGAGAGCATCTCAGTGATTTGCTTGGCTGGACTCCTCCATGCTCAGTGCTGATGCAAGGGCTTGCTCTGGTTCTTTTAGGGCACTTTGCAACCATTACCTTGAACTTCATTGATAAAGGTGGTGAGACGGAAGTGTGCTTGGAAGGCAAGGGCATTCCTGCCAGTGAGGAAGAGCGAACACGGCAAGGCTGGCAGCGTTACTATTTTGAGGGCATTAAACAGACATTTGGCTATGGTGCCCGCTTGTTTTAACATCAGCTGCTGGCAGGTCTCTGCCCAAAGGTTCTGCCGTGTGGACTAATTGGTGTCTCATCTTGCATCTTCTGTTCTTGGCATCACTGCTATGAAGAGTGGGATGGCAGCACCATGAGGAAAGGCCACTTGTAGCCCTCACTGCTTCGTGCATGTCTCATGCTGTGGGGGCATCTGTCACTTGTATATACATCTATTGCTAAATAAACTTAACTTAAAAAAAGAAACCAACCTCATTTTTCCAGCTGTGCTTGAGAGCAAAGGATCTGCAGCGAGCATGGGAAGGGGTCGCCTGGAAAAGCATTAATCAAGAAGAGTAATGCTGACTTATTACAGGTTGCTTGTTTGTGGTGGGCTTTGGGAGTGGCCTCCCAAGCAAGCATTAGCTTAAAGTGGCTTCTACTATCCCCTAAACAGCAAATGTTGGATAGAGTTCTGCAAACCCAATTCCATTTCCTCTTAAGGGAGATGAGGCATTATTAAAGTCTCTTTCCCACCTACCTGCGTATCTTGGCTAGTCTTACACACTGGCCTGCTTCATCAGAATAGCGATCAGTAAATCATTTGCTGTCCAAGAAAATCAGCAACCCTCCAGCTCTCCCAAACCACAGCTAAGAACTCCACTTCAGAAGGTAGTGGCTAGGGCGTAGAAGGGCCTCCAGCAGCCCCATGCCAAAGCAAACTGCAAGCTCCAACCTTGGTGTTGAGGAACAGCAACGGGGTGTGGGATCTGATCTCACAAAATAGATCTTAGGAAATAGGAGGGTATGGTGTCTTTGGCTGAACAGACTTGTGCTGTTCATTTTATTGGGAGAAGAGAGTGAATATTCTGTTGGTGGATCCCCCATTCTAAGGACCCTTCTGTGCAGGAAGCACTATTTTACTGCTGCAAATCATATGTAGTTACTGGTGCAAAATGCTGGTCTGTATAGCCTGTCAAAACACTAAAGCATTCCAGTTTTGCCTCTGAGCTGAGAGCACGTTGCACCATACACTACCTCCTTCTACAGTCCTTGCTGACCTGGAAGGAACAGAGCCATACTCCGTTGAACTTGTACTCTTGGCACAGGTTCTGGGGACAAGTACAGTCAGTGCAGGGATGTGCCAACGCCAAGGGGATGGAGTGAAGGAGATGCTATTCTTGCAGCTCTCTCCTCCCTTGGATCCTGTCTCAAGCTTTCTGCTGCTGCTTTTGCCCCTGCATTAGGTTCTATTTAAACATAGTGCGACTGGCCCATAGGCATTCTCTGGTAGCCATTTCTGCCACCCTTGTTCTTGGTTGTTGTTTTTAAACAAGCAAAAAATTCAAGGGCAGGCTCTGCCATCTTCCCTCTGGCATTAGGCCCTTAAGGCATAAATGAGTGGATCTTTGCTCACAGACAAAGTTCTGACAAGTGGGACCAGCGTGTCCCCTCAAAAGCAACCAGACGATATAGAGGCAGTACCTGGGGCCTAGGGGTGGGTAAAGCTGGTGCTACAACATAGAGGAAGTCTTGTGTTAATCCTTCAGATACAGGCATGTGCTCTGAACACCTGGGTGTTGAGTAGTTTTTTTGCATTCATCTGACCACAAGGTGGCAGCACTGCTCCCCTCAAGATTAGGATTTGTTCATTCAGGTGTGAATTTGGAGCTGTTCTAATCACCTGCACTGCTGGCTTATGGAGCAAGGAGAATTTTAATTGCCCTCTTTTTCACAAACCCAAATTTGTGTTTGTCATTCTGCTGCTGCAGCAGAATGATTGAGCCAGCAGCCAGTAAGCGTGCACACACCTGGAGATGGTCTTGCTCAGGGTCACTCAGAGCCCTAGGTCAGTAAAGTTCCTGCAGAGGCAGGTTCTCAGCAGAATACCCCAACTGTTCATTTAAAACACATCTGCTGTAGTGGTGTGAGTGCCTGTGAGAAACCCCAGGCCCAGACTTGGTAGTATGAGGGCTGGGAAAGAGCCAGATAGGTACTGTATTGTTTCAACTATTAATTGAGCCTGCATGTAAGTTGACACTGCATTTTCAGGTGCAGTTTAGGAGAAGGAGCTTTTTCCGTCCCAGAATAAGTCAAGTTGCTACAAAGACATTAAATGGTTATTGCTTTTACCAAATCCCACAGGTGTGGGATCATCAAGGAGAGGACACAAAGGGCTAAATTCACTAAAAATCTCAAAGCTGCACAATGCATTGCTGATGTTGGGTTAACTCCACACAAAATCATATATGACTCTTATGGTTTGTTTGGAGATGGAAAAAATAGAAGGTAGATTTATAGCAAGACAGCATGACAATTCCTGGGAATGGTAGCATCTCTTGGGAATCTCCAGCTTCCCACCTGCCAATGCTGTGCTTTCCTGTGTGGGATTTTTCTCAGTATACCAGAAACCCTACAACCACTGTAATGTATGTAACTCATGTTCAGCAATAAGCTGCTGTGCAGATGCACCATCTGCCCACAGAAAACTGGACAATCCTGAAAAGTAATCATCAGTATCAGGAACTGAATGGTTTCTGAGAACCTCACTTCAGGTGAGTGTTGGAGAGCTGGGACAGTGTAGGGAAAGGTTTGTTGTGGGTACTGAAAGAACCCAAGAGCCTGGCTGATCCAGGGAAGGTCCTTTGTCTCACATTTCCACCCAGGTACTTGTGTATTATTTATTTTCTGACTTTGTGATGCCTTTGGGGATGCAGCCTGTACTCTGCAGAGTAACAATAAAGGCAGTGGCTCAAAGAGCCTCCAAAACTGCTTCCTTTTAGGGATTAATGCATGTGTTGGGGATCACAGCAGCCATCAAAAATGCTATCCCATAAAGTCCAGAAGTCTCCCCCAAAAATGCCCATGGACAAGAGTCAGAAATTTAGGTTTAGGATACTGTGCATACTAACTAAGCTTTTTCACTTAGCTTCTCTCAGTGCTGTAGCCTTTCAGGGACCAAGAGGAGAGCTGTGCTTGCTATAGCCACACTGAGGGCTCACGTCCCTGCATAGGGATCCCCAGGGTCAGGCTTAGGAGTCTCAAGCCAAGGGAAGAAATACCACATGGGTTCCAGCACTGCTGTGCCATCCACCTAGCAGCTACCACATATTTTCCACCTCAGCAAGCAACACAGATGCCATTTCTACCTACTCAGCCATCTTTCTACCCTTCAAAACCACAATTCCCTATGTCTAGCTACTCCTTCAAGAGAAGCTGAGATGGCAGGCAAATGGCTTTAGCCTATCTACTGTCAGGTTGCTAATGGGGGACACAACTACAGCCTCTGACCATCAGGAGCCAGGAGCATTGCCAAGCTGGGGAATGGATTCCTTTAAGTTCTTGAGGTAAGTCAGGAGGTAAAGCAGATTTCCAGGGTGTGGATGGAGAAGGGAGAGGGGGCTCAATGTTGCTCTAGGCTCTTCAAACTCCAGGCTGTGGGACTCCTAAAATACTCAGCCACAGCTTGGCTCCCATTCCTGGTCTGCTGCTGAAGGAGCACCATGGGGCTAGGAATCGCTTGTTTTGTGTACCACACACTCCTAGCATGTTGGGTGCAGCAAGGAGGGGAACACAGAAGGGTAGTTCCCATTGCAACAACTGCTGCTGCAATGCTGGTCTATGCAGACAGTATGGGGACCTGCCCAGGGACCAGCACTCAGTTCAGTGTGAGCCAAAAAGCTGGAACAAGAAACACCAGCATTAGCATTTGGGATAGGCCTCTAAAGTTCCCCGTCTCATGCAAATACAACCAGTTCCTTTGGATCAGGCCTCTGTGCAGGGGTCAGAAGGGAAGGCTTGAACCTCAGCACCACATTCCAAATTGCACCTGATCATTTTAGATGCAGAACAGAAGGGCTTTGAAGGTCCCCGTAGCTTGCTTCTACTGGGGCTCAGCTGCTTATTCTTTTCAGTTCCACTTTCCAGGCTCCTGCCAAGAACAGCTGGCACTTTGAGCATGTCCCTTGCTGGAAGTGGAAGTCTTTCCTCCTGAGATGCAGTGACACTTACCCTGAACAAGGGGCACCTTCTTGTAAACTCTAGCTCCTCAGGGATCTCTAACTGCAACAGCTGAGAATGCAGGCTTGGGAGTAGGGGAGCTCTCCACAGCTTGCTCTGCCCCCCTGCAATTCTTGGGAAGCATGTGGAAGGTCAGATTCCCAGGAAACTCTGAATTTTGCATCCCTGTAGTGTGAGGCAGTTTATCTGAGGCCTGTGAGCTGCAATCTCTTCAAGGCTTCCTGACATTCCCAGGCAAATCCCATTTGCTTCCTCTAATTCCCAGAAAATGTTATAGAATCACAGAAAATTAGGGTTGAAGGGAACTCAGGAGGTCATCTAGCTCAACCCCCTGCTCAAAGCAGGGCCAGCCTCAACTAGATCATCCCAGCCAAAGCTTTGTCCAGGCTTGTCTTAAACACCTCCAAGGATGGAGACTCCACAACCTCTCTGGGTAACCTGTTCCAGTGCTTTACTACCCTCCTAGTGAGAACATTTTTCCCAATATCCAACCTACATTTCCCTTGCTGCAACTTGAGACCATTGCTCCTTGTTCTGTCATCTGCCACCACTAAGAACAGTAGCTCCATCCTTTCATATGCCCTACTCCTTCAGGTAGTTGAAGGCTAGAGTTAAATCCCACCTCAGTTTTCTCTTCTCCAAGCAAAATAAGAAACCCAGTTCCCTCAGTGTCTCCTCAGAAGTCATGTACCCCAGCCCCCTAACCATTTTCTTTGTCCTCCACTGGATTCTGGCCAATTTGTCTACATCCTTCCTGTAAGGGGAGGGGAGGGAGGGGAGCAAAACTGGACACGGTTTTCCAGATGTGGCTTCACCAGTGCTGAATAGGGGGGAATAATCATTTCCCTCAGTCTGCTGGCAATGCTCCTACTAATGCAGCCCAGTTTCTCTGCCTCTCTTCTAAAGAACTGTGCCTTTACTGTCTGGACATGCTCAGTCACAAGGAGGCCACCCTCTACCTCTGGCTGGGCATGGTTTTGGCAGGCTGGTCCCAGGGTAGCAGCGTGGAAGGCTAGCACTGGAGTCAGTCAAGGAGAGTGAAGCATACCCTGTTTGTTAGCAAGGGGCAAGATGCTTGCACAGGGAGTCGATATGGGAAGAGGTGTTCCTCGCATGGCAGTTGGGGCAGAAATCAGGGGTCCAGCCAGCAGGGCCCTGATGGGCCAAAGCACCCTATGATCCTCAGACTCTTCACAGAAATGGCAGAACTGGCTAAGCTCTAGCTATGTGTTTCCAATTTTAGTAAATGAAGTAGCACTATGGGACTTACCTACAGCAGAAGCCTGAAAGACATTGCTGCCCGAAAGGAGAGAGTGTGTTCATGCTCAGGTTGCTGGTTTAAGTCCAGCTCTGGCTGGCCCAGGGGCTCTTGGCTGCCAGCTGCTGGTCCCAGCTGCAAATGGATTGTGCAGGGTGTGCCAAACCTGACCAAGGCACCATCTTTAACATCACCTTGAGGTGGGACTCCAGCAACCACTTCATGCCCAGCGGGAGCTTCATGGCACTTTGCAGACTGGCACTTCCTCCACCGCCCGCCTCAACTGCCTGCCTCTGAACAGGGCCGTCCGCTATGGCCACCAGGACGAGAGGTGCCAATGGTGCGGCCGTGAGATGGAGATCCTCCCCCAGGTGCTCATGTGCTGTGTGCCTGCAAGCCACATGCCAGAGCCTGGCAGCTCTGCCACAAGGCTGTCCAGGATTGCCTGGCGAAGGTCATCCCAGCCACAGCAGGGGAGATCTCCCTGAACCGCGCCATCCCAGGCTGCGAGAGCCAGACGCGCCCCAACCTTGTCATCACCAACGAGGAGGCCAAGAAGATTGTGATCGTGGATGTGACCATCCCCTTCAAGAACTGGTGTCAAGCCTTCACTGACGCCTGGGGCTCGCAAGCAGAAGCACGCCCTACTGGCCAACGTCCTGAGGAACCGCGGCTATGACATGACGGTGGATGCGCTCATCATGGGAGCGCTCGGAGCCTGGGACCCCAGCAACGAGAGCATCCTGCATGCCTGCCACATCTCCTGCCACTACACCAAGCTGATATGGCACCTCATGGTGTTTGACACCATCCGCTGGTCCTGTGACAGCTACATCAAGCACATCACAGGCCAGCACCAGTAAACCGACACCGCCAGAATGACCATCACTGGACCAGATCCAGAGGGAACCACCTGAAACCCCCTCTGCACCTAATGGACCAAAAGAGATATCTTCAAACATGGACTACTCCATCCCACCCGACAAGGACCCCTGCGATAGGACTCTATGGACTGAGTAACCTACCCCGCTCCGCCATTGTGGACTACTGTATGGGTTTATGTGCATCCATCCTCTTTCTCTCTCAGCGTTGCAACCCCCTCCACAACACCCCTGCACTTAGTTGGCTAACATTGTATTTTATGTAACCTAGTTGTGTTTCCCTCCTCACCCCCATCCTATTTATGTTAGTCCCTTGCTCGGGCACTCTATTTCCCTTATGGCTTTGTCATTTTTGTTTCATGCCTCTTAACAGTTCCTTCATCCCCCTCACCATGGTCACCCAGCAGTAAGGCCAGGGGCTGTTTGGGCCACAGCGAGGGTGAGGGCCCTGCAGTTCATGCTGATGCCTAGTCTGCACCTGCTTCTACAGACATTTTAGAAATGGGTTCATTTAAAACAAACAGCTGCTTCTGGCCTCCAGGAACTGCCAGGGGACTTTTTGACAGAAGAGAGGGCTATGGCCATGCCTTACCCATAGAGAGGGCTTGTGTGCCTCTGTAAAGGAGGAGTGGAGAGGTTCCTACTTCTGTGAACATAGCTCTATGAAATCTCTTGTTCTTCTATTAGGGGCTTAATGCTTTCATTTTGCCTGGGCCTGGAAGAGCCTTTAAAAACTTTAGTGGTGAACCCAAACATGGAGCATGGCCTGCTCCCTTACTTTTGTGGCTGAGGAAAATTCACTCTGGCAAGTTTTGGGACTATGCCAAAAACGTTGTGCCCCTCAAATCATGGCCACAGCAGCCCATGGAAGTCAAGGTCTTTACACATGGGAATTAATCTATTAATCCATCCTTCAGATTTCAGCCTAGGTTGAATTGGTAAATCTGAGCATTAAACCCTTGGAAATCAACTGAAGGGAGGATGTTCTTGTGGGTAAGGCAATGGACACACACTCAGGTCTGGGTTCAGATTTCAGCTCTGCCATAGATTTGCTCTGTGACTTGGGTAAAATTCCTGTACTTCCATTCCTACATGTAAAATGCCCAGAATAGAACTTCCTTTCTCCCATCCTCTCCTTATCTAACCTATTCAGATCATGACCTTTTGGAGCAAGGCTCTCTGACACCTTTTGTATAGGACCTAGCATTATTGCCATCACACAGATTGTAAATAGTAGCATGTCCTGGCTTCAGTCAGTCATGGATCTGCACTGTTCTTTCTGAACAGCTGAACTCAAGAGCCCTCTACTTCTTTGCACTTCTGGCATCCAGGCAACAATGTATTTGATGCCACAAAAGAAGAGCGCAGTGCTCATCAGTCATCGTGACAAAACATCATTCATTAAGTGAGGCCGCCTGCTCCTCCCCAGACAGGGGTCAGCCATGGCGCCAGGCAGATGTGGAGTGGAGCCACGTGCTAGAAAAGCAGATAAACCCTGACAGATGTACAGCCAGCAAAAAGAAAAGGGAGAGAGACGAGAGAGAAAGCAGCTGGAAATAGCTGGGGCTTGGAAACGTTCAGGACCTATGCTGATTAACAACAAGCTGCAATTCCTGGAATGTCCTGCATATTCCCCCCCGCCCCCATGTCACTGGGTTTCGCCTGCAGAAGCTGCTGCCAGAAAACGCTTCACAAAAACTGCTTCCCAGCTGAGGTCGTTACTCCTCCACGTTCAACACCTCCCTACAGCAATGCTGTCATTCAAGGGCAGTTCTGCACTCAGATACACCATGTCTGACCCTGTGATAAAAGCCAGGGTGGACAGCCAGAGACACGACCACACAACACAAGGAGTTAGAATTCAGAGGTCTCTGATACACGGCTTCCAGTTTTCTCCTTCAACTGGACTTGATGGCCTTTTCTTAGGAGGAGATGGTTCCTCCATAGTGGCTTTGGCCTCAGTGGTCTCCTGAACCATATTGTTAATGGTGATGATATCGAGGTTGCATCCTCCAGTGCTCTCCAGATGGTCTGTAAAGATCCTTTCCCCTCCTATCCTGTTCATATCCACAATGCAGTGGCAGCAGCCATATTGCGCTTGTTGCCATCAATTGTATTGCTGTAGTGCCGAAAGGCTCAATTTGTGATCAGGACATTACAGCAAGGAGACTCTGTAAAAAGTTCCTGCACCAAAGGTCTGACTCGACAAGAAATGCCAGGAGTGTGGGGAAGAGTCCCATAGCGTGGTGAGATGAAATAACCTCTCCAAGATCTCTCCTAGTTAGGCTCTCTTTTCACTGGGCCATCCTGCCTCTGTATCTGTGGCCAGTCCAAGATGTTCCCCCAACCCTTCTCAGCTAGACCAGTGCAATAGAAAGAAGATGCAAAGAAAGAAGAAATCAGAGGCTTCAGAAAGATACCATATTATAATAAAAAAATCAAAGATCTGCCTGAGCTGACTGATCCATTGGGTTAGTGTGGTTAAGGCGTGGCAATTTCTATAGCCAGCAGCAGACAAGGAGTGATGTGACTAGCATTGCATCTACTTCCACTTGAATGACTAAGCACCATTTACAGTTTCGATGATGGGGGGCAGCCTTTGGCTGTTCTGGACAAGGTCTGGAACTCATGCCTCTGAAGTTTAGTAAGAAACTTCAGCCACTCTGCCCTGTAAATGCCAGAACCAAAATCTCCTTTAAAATCAGAGTGGGTGATCCCGTTTAGTCAACTTCCAATTCAGCACAAATGAGGCTGCACCCACATCTTTGTGATTCCCTGGGAAATCAAATCCCTTTGCCCTCCTGAGTCCTTTGATGTCAGAGATCAGGCAAACATGTCCACCACATGGTAACAAGAAAGTTTATTGGTAATATCACTTCCCTTTTGGTAAAGCCTCTGCACTTAGTTCACACACACAACATGGCTCAATAGTGCAGATTCATTCATCAGCATCACTTTCCCTATTTTATAAGCTACCACAACCATCACATATAATAAATACTGTACAGGAAGAGACCAGAACATTAAAGTGTAGGGATGGGTGAACCAGCTATAATGAAACCTGCCATGATCCTTTCCCTCTTCCCAAAAATGCAAGACTTGGAGCTGTGAAAAATTCAATTTGATTTTGGAAGCAATTTAAGGTGTTTTCTCCACCCACCCCCCCTCTTTCCCCCATGTCTGCTGGGAACAGAAGTATCACTGTACCACAGAGAAAGCTAGTCTTGTGGGACTACCAGGCCAAGAGAACAAGATTCCTCCAGGAGTGTCTGATCACCTGAAATTTGGAGCCTGCAAGGTTCAGAGTAGACTCTGAAATGTCTGCTTCATGTTACCTATGGTTCGCCCATCACTATCAAAACACAAACAATAAAGGAAAATAAGTCAGCAAATATGTCAGGCTCCTTATAATTCAGCAATGGACATGGGTCCAAATATGCAGCATTTAACATTATGTTATCCCATAAAACAAAAAACTACCCAGCACTATACAGTTGAACACCACCAAACATCAACAACAATACATACATTGTAAATAAAGTGCTTTATTGCAAAGTCAGAATAAAGAATTCCTCGCTACACAGTTTTGTAGGAGTAAAAGATATATAGATATCTATATCTATAGATATCTATATTATATAAAACACAATCGAGGTAGGGGGTGATGATAAAGTAAATTCTTTACCAGCTTAAATAGCTGTGGCTGGATAGGATTTTTGATGGGACATAAAAATAAACACTTGCCTAAATGCCTCCTCTTTTAGCAATGCTTGGCAAAGCTTCCTGGATGCATAAGGTGCTTGTGTGAGGAGAGTTGCTGCTTCTTGCTTGCCAATCTCCCATTCATGCCTATATCTTCCAAATCTTCCAAGCAGGACAGTGTAAGAGCTCTCAACTGGGTTTTTAAACAGGAGCTCTGTGCTGCTGAAGTTCTCACCAGGTGTCTGATAGGAACTAGGTTTGTTACAGAAATTATTGTTTCTGTTTTTAGGCTTGTACTGTTTGACAAACTTAGTGTGAATGGGGGTGTGGGTGCTATTAACCTGCAACAGTATTCAAAAGAAAGCAAGTGTTTACTTGGAAGCCTCCTGGCTTAGCAAAGCTGGATGAATGACATCCTAAAGCCCTTCTTCTCAGAAAGGATGCTTGCAGATACCCTGCCTGAATGTGCACCTGTTTGAAATGTAGCCAAGTTTAAGAGGTGGAAATTTCTTAAACAGTAGGAGATAAACTGATCTTAAACAGCCTCTACTCATGAGAGAGTTCTCTGAAGTTGGCCGATATCATTTAGTGTAGAAGAGGACATAGAAAAAGATTATCTGTTGGCCCATGAGTGTCTTCCTTCATCACTGACTGATTCCACTCAGCAGCCTGGCACATAAAAATCAACCTCTCTTCTTCCACACTGTCTGTAGACATGGACTGCTCTTCTGGAACTGATCTATCACACCACTGCTGTCACCTCACCCAGATGTCTCCTCATGAATAACCTTGGTCACAAAATCCATAAGAAATCCACCAATAAATGATAGTGGGGAGAACACAGTAATACCTACACTCTCTAGAATTAGTGTTTCTCTGTTTCTACCTCCCAGTCTTCATACAGAATCTGTCATCTTAGATTGTAAGCTCTTTTCAGAAGGGGCAATGTCTGTATATGTTTTTGCAGTGTCAGCAACTTGGGGCTTCCGTACCAATCAGCTACGGTGAGTGACAATGCACTATCATTATTAAACAATAATCACCCAGCATGTGGCAACCTGGTAAATACATACTTTGACCAGTGACAGTGCCGCACATGCTGATGACCCAGAACAAAGTGTTCCCCAAGGAGCAGAAGCAAAAAGGGTCAACAGATACAAGAGTGGCTGACAGAGAGATCCCAAGACAGCTGAAATATTGGGTGCTCCTGAGCCCAGGAAAAAGACTCCAGTCTATTTCTGCTACTGTTACATCTTGATCCAGCCTACTATGCACTTAAGAGGAACAGCATATAGCAATCAGATATACAGACCTCTGGCCTTGGAAGGGTTCCCCCTTGCTTAACCTATATTCTGCAGAAAGGCATGGACCAGCCAGCTGTGTTCAGGGTAGTCCTAGCTTACTAGTGATCCCCCTATTCTTACTTTTTTTACTTGATTGTAAAAATTAAATTTGCTTTATTCAGGATACTCTGAACAGCTGTCTGTTATGTTAGGCTGATGGATATCCCGGAAGCCACTGAGGGAAGTACCGAAGAAGTGATATTAAAGCCTACACCCTTGGCCAAAAGACTGGGAACCTTTGGTATTGGCCACAAAATATGCTTGGACAAAGAGGCAATGGGTCAATTGTATGGGAAGAGCTGGAAAACTCAGGCAAGGCACCCACCAGTGAATGGGCACTCCAGAAATGCCAAGAACAACCACTGAGATGGTACAGTATCTAAATGTATAGTTCTTTGAATGTGTGTGGCTCAGTGATTAACAGACTCTACCCACCAAGTAAATGATTGTTATGCTTGCATTCTTTCCTAGCCATACCCGCTTTGGTTTAGTCAAATCTTGAGTCTCCTGGGTCCTCTGCAATGGAAATGGCACAGCTCTAGATGCAGGGGGTGTAATGACTCAGCTGCTCCCTTTCTGGCATTAGGACATGACTGTCTTTGAGGCAGGAATTTATGGTTGCTTCCATGTGCAGCCAGGAGGGATGAGGGATGGAAGGAAAGAACAAGACACACCGTACCTGGAGAGTTTTCCTTCCCATGAACTTAAGGTCAGACCTAGGAATCTGCCCCTTTGTCATGACAGATGAACTCCTCACCTTACTCCCTCTATGACAACAGGACAAACTATCCCTTGTATTTTATTATAGAGAGGAAAGTTGTGGTTCATCCTGCTATACTGAGCCTGTAAGAGATGCTAAGGAACACTGAGACAGGACTTTTGAGACCCTTATCTCATGCACAGAAAGATGTGTAGGCAGATCAATGAGACTGGAGTGAAATGACAGAGTATAACTAAATGTTGCCTGCTAATTCACTGTGGAGATGAGGCTAGGCTGCCACACTTCGTGTGACTAAGTTCTTAAGGGAGCATCAGAGAAAGCAGGAGAAGACATTGCTGGGGAAGGAGATGACATTTGTGACCCTCAGTCATGAGTGGCTTATTCCCCTCACCCATCAGAGTTCAGTCATCCACACAAAATAGTGGGCTCTCCAGGACAATGACACACTTGCTATTTTCCTAAATGACCACTAGATGCCACTACTGCCACATCTTGAGCCAACCTACCACATATTTGTTAGTTTGCAGGGCACTGTATGTATCCATCTTTAAGGGGAGGAGAGTTTATGGTCAAACCTCCATGCCCTAAACTAATTCACAAAACTAGCTGCAGGATGGGCTAGTTGGATCTTCAACAATGAAAGAACATTTCTGGTGGTGACATACAGGTCCAAAAACAGGACTGTGGGCCATGACCAAGGAATTTTTAGTAAAGGTGGCAGGGAGCTATGTAGATATATAGCTTCTAGCCCCAGAAGGCTGGGAGCTGTTGAGTGAAGTCAGTGACTACACTGTGGAGTCCTAAAGACAAACTGAAGGTCATGATAACCATACAAGACAACCTCCTGCTGAGCAACTGCTGCCCATCCACAGATTTCATAGACATTAGGGCTGGAAGGGACTTCATAAGATCATCAGGTCCAGCCCCCTGCCCAAAGGGCAGGAAGTCAGCTGGGGTCAAAGGATGCCAGCAAGATAAGCATCCAAACGTTTCTTGAAAGTGTCCAGAGTAGGTGCTTGCACCACCTTTGGGGGAGTCTGTTCCAGGCTTGGGAGCTTGGACAGTAAAGAAGTTTTTCCTTATGTCCAGTCTAAAATGGTCTTGCAGGAGTTTGTGACCATTGGACCTTGTCTTCCCCTGGGGTGCTCTGGTGAACAGGTGTTCCCCCAGATCCCGATGCACACCACTTATGTACTTATAGGCTGCCACTGTGTCACCCCTGAGCCTGTGCTTCTCCAGGCTGAAGTCCCATAGCTCGCAGCCTGTCTTCATAAGGCCTGTTCTCTTGCCCTCTGATCATGGGCATGGCTTTCCTCTGGACTCTTTCAAACTTCTTCACACCCTTCTTAAATTGTGGAGTCCAGAACTGGATGCAGTACTTCACTTGCAGCTTCACTAAGGCAGAGTACAATGGGAGAATGACATCTTGGGTCCTGCTCGAGATGCATTGGTAGATGCAAACCAGATTTTTGTTCACTTCGCTAGCTGAGGTATTGCACTAGTGGGTCATATTCACTTTGTGATCAATCATGACCCCCAAGTCTATTTCAATCATGGCGATAGCGAGTGTAGCATTGCTGCGCCTATAAGTGTGATGTGGGTTTTTATTCCCGAGGTGGAACTACTTGCATTTCTCTGTATTGAATGCCATCAGGTTTTCATCTGCCCGCTTTGCAAGCCTATCTAGGTCATCCTAGTAGTAGTTTTTGAAATGATGGGAGCCCAAGAAGGGTGGCTGTGCCTTAAGGAAACTATCCTTCTCGCACAAAGCGAGACGATCCCCGTGAGAGGTAAAAGAGGGAAAGGGGCCAGGAGGCTTCCCTGGCTGACCAGAGAAATCCAGGGCAGACTAA
>NW_017728947.1:77549261-77580324 GCF_001723895.1 Crocodylus porosus
AAGAGTCCCATGGCTCTCAGCCTGTCATCGTAAGATCTGTTTTCCTGACCTCTGATCATGCGCGTGGCTCTCCTCTGGACTCTCTCAAGTTTGGTGTCATCGGAGAATTTGGCCAGTCTGTTTTTGACACTAGTGTCCAGATTGTTTATGAAGACATTAAAGGGTACAGATCTAAGAACAGAGCTTTCAGGGACACCACTAGTCACCAAGTGCCATGTTGATTCAGTTCTGTCAACTACCACTCTCTGGGTCTGACCTTGGAGCCGTTCCCCAGACATCGGACACCTTTTGGACACTTTTCATCTCCCACTGCCTAGCAGAGAAAAGGCTAGGTGGGTGGGAATGGGAGAAGCTGGGATAAGAGGAAGAAAGGATGTGGGCAGTGAAAGTTCCCAAGAGAAATAGGTGGACGCTTGTCTGCCTGCTCTAACCAGATGCTAAGCTGTTGGCAGTGCCCAACTTTCATCACTGTCCCCATCCCCCAGTAGAGAAGCAGGCTGGAGAACACACTGGCTAAAACCTCTCTGAGGGAGAAATCAAGGAAAGAAGTGGCTATGTGCAGAAGGGTAATGACTCCATGTGGTCCTTATCATGCCAAAACCATCTGCCACCTGCAAGAAGCAAACCCTGGTCAGGGCAGAATCAGCATTGGAAGGGAGATTCTCTTTCTCTCTCTGAGGGGACATGCACAGACACAGAACAGGGCTGCCTCATGCACCCAAAATGAGCCAGAAAAAAGACATGTGGGAAGAAAGTATCTGGGATCTGCTAGTCCATAGATGCTTTAACGCTGGCATGCACAGCAAAGCTGGTCTGCCAGAGAGAAGCAGGGTATAGCCATGAGCTGCGATGGGACTTCTAACAAGTCCTCCTGCCCATATCCCCTTTGGAAATGAGGAATAAGTGGTCACTTGACAAGTGGACATTTGACCATTTCCTTTTCCTGCCCCATGTGAATATCTTCTCGTCCCACTGTCCTGATCTTCCCCTGGCCTTGGCACTAGTTGTGCCTTGTTATCCGCCCCAACCACCTCGGAGAGGTGATATTTTCACGAAGATTTCAGCACCCACACCCTCCTCTCATTCCCCCAGCCACATAAACACTGTACAGGCCTTTCGCTAGTTGTTTGAAAGTTTCCATGTGTGAGATGTCAGATCCAGGGAGACGAGACCCCCATTCTACTCGCACCATCAGGACTTTTCAATAACACTGCTCCCTTAGGAGAATCTGTCCCAGGTTTCAGAGGAAACCCAGGACTACTGGGGCAAATGCTTATACAGTTGCATCTTGTGATCAGATAAAGCTGCTAAATCTTTACCACAGCAGCAACTCTTAGTGTATTCATTCCACCAGCCCAGCTGCCCCAAATACAACAGGAAACAAATCAGGAGCTGTGGGCTTTTCTCTATAAAGACCTGAAACTCCTCAGCCATCTCATGGGAGTCCAATTAATACTTCACAGCAAACTATGGGGAACTGCTCCTTTTCCCCTTGTATGTCCCCTTTGCCTTCAGCTGCTACTGGCTTCCATTGCCTCTAGCTGCTCCTTGCCTCCTGTGCTATCAGGAGGGAGCAAGCTTGTGTAAAAAAGAATGCCCTCATAACAGCTGGGCAATGACAATCAATTTGGCCCCTTAGACAACTGGGAAGGAAATGTGATGCTATTGCAACAACCCAGATTTAAAAGAAATCCACACCCCACCCCTGGTTGGCACTGATGGGGAGCCTGTATGCTGGGCCTGGGGCTTTATCCCTCCCTTGGACTATTCTGTTCCCAAAGGAGAGCTAAGTAAGGGACAACTCCAGAGTCACTGTGGCCTGCAGACTTTCCCTGCAGTAGGAAATACAGGCTTCCTGGTTCTCCTGGTAGGTTACGGGCTGGACCTGTAACATCCTGCTCCCCTCTCACTCGCCTGAGCTCGGCTAGTACTCTTTGGCCTCCTGCAGCTGGGAGAGGTATTCCTCCTCAGTGGGGTTATCTGCACACTGTTGCCCGTTGTTCGGGGGCCGAACAGCATGGTAGCGACTCCAGTCCCCCTTGCACAGAATCCAAGGCAGCATGTCCACCTTGTAGTGCAGCTCTGGGGAGAACTCCGTGCTGATAAGGTTAGGAACACCAGCCCCCTTGCCCCGCGTGATGAGATGGGTGTGCTCGTCATAGCAGCAGTGCTGGGCAGCCAGCGTGGTGCTGTCCAAGGAGAGCATGGAGCGCAGGCAGAAGCGGGCTGTGGGCTTGTAGATGTCCAGCCGCTCCTTGGGCCCGCTGGCATCCCGCCACCGGAAATTCTTGCCATGGTGCTCGTCCCGCAGGTTCACAGCACTGTAAACTGCCTCCAGGGGGTAGGAGCAGGGGCAGCTGGGCAGATCTGTCAGCACCTTGCTCAGGTATTTAGTGAGGAAGTCACTTTTGCAGTTCAGCCACTTCTCACAGCTGTCCACTTCTGGAGGAGAAACACCAAAGAGCAGGAGCATGAGCAAGCTCCCCATCTGACCAGCACCTCCCTGTAACACAGCCACAGCCATAGGCATGGTATCACTCCAGGCCAGCTGAGCTAGTGCCATGCCCCCACACAGAGCCTATAGGACTCCACAGAGGACCTGGTACCAGGGAAGAAGCCTGCCAGAGACATCAATCCCTAGGCCGGAGAACAAGAGCGGATCAAGAGATGGGGCTCAGAAAGAAGACTCCCTCCAAGGGACAGTGCTACACAGAAAGGTCCTTCTTGTGTGGCTTCTTGTTAGAGAGAAGCAACCAGAGCTGCTGGGCAACTGGTCTCTTTCAGTAAGGCACATGGCAGAGTAGTAGCATCAACAAGAGCATGATGCAGTCAGAGGCCAGGTCAGGCTCATATCACAACAGCCACTGCAAAGAGGATCTCACCCATACTTGCAATCTGTGCTAGAGCCTGGCACTGCCAAGTTAGCTCCTGACTGCACTACCAAATGTAACCACATTATGAATGTGCAGTTCCAGGAGAACTGTGCAGTACCTGGGTCTCAACAGGTGACAAGGGCAGGGCTATATACTTTCACATGGGGCTATGAAGGGCCTTAGGTTTGAAACATTAAATGTCCACCCTGCTTCAGGGTGGAACCAGTTCTTTGGGTTGTGTAGCCCTCCATAAAAAGGGTGCATATATCCTCCATTAGGGTGTCTGGAACATACTAATGATCAGAAGTCTTTAGCGACATTTCACATGTGCACAGGTGTTTCACTGAAGCCCACCAGACCTGAAGTCCTGGGTAGAACATTTCCATAGGACACGTGGAGTGGTGCATAGAGAGCTCCCTTAGGAACACCCAGGACCCTGCTGAAGGGAGAAGGAACATGCTGACCTGAGTTGAACATCTCTGTGGTGTTCTCCCCCTCAAATGGTGTCTCAGTAGTGAAGACCAACTCCCCATCAGCTCCTTGGGAGGTAAAACACAGAAGCAAGTAGCTGGGACAAACCTCTGAGGAGGCAAAGAATCCTTTTCTGCATATGGGCCAGAGGTCCTGAGCAGGAGCTGGGCACCAAACCCTTGAATATCCTCCTGCCCCACTACCATGGTGACCCAACCCTGTGTGTAGATCACTAGGCTACCACATCAAGAAGAATGCCAGGGTTACCAGCCATGCCAGATCCTGGGGGTTGGAACCACCTTCCAATAAACCACAGAAGAGGCTTTCAAGAGTCATGGGTAAAAGGTTTTTGAACTCTGCACCAGAGAGACTGGTCATTAGATCTATGATGTATTCCTACTTCTGCCTGCCTATGGGACCATCCAAACAAAGTCTTTCTGCATGATTAAAAGAACCAGCTGTTTTTATTGTCTCAGCTCACAAAATCAAAATATACTGAGGCTGCTGGCATTATCCAGTTCTCAAACAGAGAATAAGGGGAACTGGGAGCATTAAAGAGTAAGGAGACAGTTCCGAACCACGGAAAGACGTGGCCCATTTTTTTGGGCCCTATTTCTTTTTTGGAACAAGTTTTACCCTGATCACTTCAAAATGTTAAAAAGGGTTAAAATTCTCCTTGCCTCAGAGCCAGATACATCCCTGAGTTACCTCTTTTCTCACCCTGCCCCAGGCAGGGAACTCATTCCCTATGGGACATGACCAACTCCCAGTAACAGGATCTTGCTCTGGACAGGGCCCATTAGGCAGATTAATTTGAGAAGGTCCGATGATACTGCCTTCTCAGGATATGAGAAGAGACAGGAAACTAGCACTACTAAGAATCAGAGCAGCACAAAGGGTGGGAAGTGGTGGGGCAAGTGAGGGCTCACCAGGGCATTGGAGCAGGTCACAGGTTCTTGACTCAGTGGCTGTGCAGGCATAGCCACAGGACCGAGTCCTCTTCTGATTGCCACTACCACAAGTTACACTGCAGGGGGACCAAGGACTCCATTCCTCTTCATCTTCATAGTCTGGGGATGGCAAGAAACAGACAAAGCATGAAGGCCTCTGCACAAAACCCAGCCAGAAACAAAGGATGTCCCTGTTGGCCTCCCTCTACCTGCATTCCCCTGGCTTCTGCCTCCCCCAGTTCTCCTCATCTGCTCTCCACAGGGGAGTGAAGCCAGAGCTGGAGAGGGCATTTCATTGGAATCTAAGACCAGAAAAGACCATTAGATTATCCCCCCAAGGCTGCACATTTTAGTGACCCCTCTGCTGAACTCCTTCACCGTGACCTTGACATGGGGAGTGAGGAGCAGACACACCAGGGAAACTTGGATATTCCCTGGAATTATGCCCTAAGAGGGCCAGAAATATCCTTATTTTTTCAAATGAAAACCCAGATTCTGCACATTGAGTGCATGCAAATGCCTCAAAAATGCCACCTGTCTTACATCCCCGTACTAGACCATTCTGCCTCCTCCTAGCTGCCTAAGGAACCTTCCCAAAGCCTTCAATAGCAGCATGGGCCCAGTGGGCTGCGAGGTGGACACAGAAAATCTTGAGAGTAGCTGTCAGAGGCTGGGGTAGAGATGACTCACCATAATTATATTTTTCTTTAAAGATCCAGTTCTTTTGCCCTGACCATCTCTGGTTCCAGTCGCCTCCCACTCCGCTCAGTGTCGCCTCCTCTTCATCATACTCTGCTGTGTAATCCTCCTCCTCTTCTTCCTCTTCCCCCCTATCCTCTATGTCTAGGCTGTCATCCTCTTCCTCCTCCTCCTCAGTGGGGTCTGTGTATTCCCAGAAGAGTGGCCAGAAGAGGTCTCTGTGGGACAGCCACTCCGAGGAGGTCAGGGACCAGTCATTGTTAGTCTCCTTCAGCAGGTCAATCTCCATCTCTGCCTGAGGATCATCTACCACCTCAATGGTCACCTGGGAAGCCAAAAATAGGCAGTTTTATTGGGAGGAGGCCAGGACTGAAGCCAGAGCTCATGGCTGACAGCCCAGCTGCTAGGGGTTCCCACAAAGAAACCAGAACGGATTTTCCTACTTGCCCCCAAACTCCTAATTCAGGATCTAGACAGTACAGCTGGCTTCCCCCTTTGGCTTAGGGCTGCTTCCCACAGGACACCTCTCCTCGCTGCTAATATTCTGTATCTTACAGGTTGCTACTTGAATCACAGGAACACAGGACTGGAAGGGGCCTCTGTGGGGCCAGTGACAGCCAGGCTTCTGTGATTCTTTGCTTTTGCCTTCATCCAGCCTTAATGGGTAATTTTAAAACAATGTACAATGGTGTACTGTATAAAATGGTCAAAATGTGAGACACCCAGGAGAGCTGCAGGTCTTTGCAAGCAGTCTGTGAAGCATGCTGAGATACCAGGGACAGGCTAAGAGTTGAGGAACACATTTCTAGTGATGGGAAAAGGCCTTTCCATCCCAAGTTTAAACATACTCTGCAAACACAATTGTAGAGAAATGGTGGGGGTGGGGTAAGGGGGAGAGAAGGGATAATTTGGCTGGAACAGACATACTGCACACACTTAAGGAGGATGAGTTACCGGGTGCATCCTATGAAATCAAGTGTTCCTGGGGGTTGTGGCAGGTTAACCTGACAAAATTATACAATCTCACACATACGAGTTTTCTAGTGGAACAAGCTGGCTGGGGACTGGGGATGGGAGGAGGCGTAAAAAGTCCAATCAATCTCCACGGAGACCAAAATTCTTTTCAGTTTTCATCACTAATGCAATTAATTCAAAGGGTTCTCAGCCTACTCTGAGCAGACATCCTCCTGCTACAAAATACAGTGTGTTCTGGAGCTGGGAGGAGAGACCCAGGATTGGAATAGCTGCTGGGAATGCTGCTGGTAAGGATCAAGGCATGTGTGCGGATGCCAGGGCTAGAACAGCAGGGACTGCTACAAGTCAGTCAGGAGAAGGGTCTGGCAAAGGCTAGCCCAGCCAGGCAGGGTTGGGGAAAACCTAACCGCAGAGGACTGCCATTTGGGATATCACTCTCATTTCTTAGGAGCACTTCCCAAACTCACCCCTCCCACTACACCGAGGGGTTTTGGAGAGAGGGGCCAGGAGCGCAGGGAATCCTGAATGAGCAGATCTGGTGGTTCAGCATTCTCTCCAGGGTGCCAGCAGCTTAAGGGTCACCAGCTCCCATCCTAAATGGGTGCAGCTTATCTGCTCCAGAGCTTTACTTACCAAGATATGTGGAATCAACCTCACAGACCCCAGAAACAGGGCCCTCGCTCAAAAGCTTTCCAATTAGGAGATCAAACAAGGACAGACCAAATGAGTGAGCATCTGGCTCACTCACCCCACCCTGTAGACTGTCTGTGAAGTTGTGCCTAATGCCTGGCTGAGCCACGTACAGTAACTTCTCCACCCAATAAGGTTTCCTCACAATCCTTCTGCAGAGAGGGAGGGTTCCCTACCAGGTGCTTCCCCAATGGACTTTGTCAGCCCCATGTGGGTAGGGGGAAGGGAAGAGAGTTTATCCATGTAAGATGAAACACATCAGAAGGTTGCTCTACACATTGATTTTTGGGGCTTGTTCTCACAGAACTCCATCACTCTACTTTTTTTCCTTCCTTATTTTCCTGATGATTTGGCCTGGGCCAGTTGGGTCAGGCAAGGTAAGTATTAAGCCTAGCAGAATTCATGTTCCATTTAATCTAGGAATCGTGTCTCTTCTCGCATCCAATCCAGACACACACACCCACCTCTCTCTTCATATTCCCCCCCAGTAATCAATGGCTTAATATCTAGTTGGTAGCTGATTGGGGCCTCGGGTTGCTCCTGGGACTGGTTTTGTTCATTGTCTTCATCAATGGCTTGGAAGATGGCACAGAGTGCATCCTCAGCAAGTTTGCAGATGACACCAAGCTGGGGGAAGTAGTAGATATGCTGGAGGGTAGGACTAGGATTCAGAGAGACCTCAACAAATTGGAGGATTGGGCCAAAAGAAATCTCATGAGGTTCGATAGAGTTCTGCACTTGGGACAGAACAATCCCATGCACCGGTACAGGCTCGGGACTGACCGGCTAGGCAGCAGCTCTGCAGAAAAGACCTGATCCCCTCACTGATCTCTGGGAAGGTGCAGAAGAATGAACGCAAGATTGAGTGCAGTGACATTACGGATCCCTCCCCTTTTTCTTGTCTTTGTGAAGGTATTTAGCAGAATTTACAGATTTATCTGGAATCTGACAGGGCAGTGCTATAGCCTTGAACTTACAACTTGTGGGCTGTCAGCCACACGCCTTAGTGACCACACCACCACAATCCCCTGGTCCCTCCCCTAAGGAAGATGGACACAGCCCAGGATACTTTCCACCCAAGTGATTTTATTTGCATAAACCAGCTGTGTTACTTCTTGCTTCTGCCCAAGGGGCCTAGCATTGGTCGGCAACATGGATCCTTGCATTCCTACCTGTATATTTGGGTTCTGAGCACTCAGGTCGACATTGGCCAACCCTGGCAGGTTCTGTAAGTCCAGTACAAAGGGTGTGCTCTCCTCCTGGCTAGTCCTGCTGGGCTGGAGTGGCAACAGCTGGTTCCTAGTAGCCTGCTGGGATGACCACCGGCGCTTATGCCGGCGCAGTCCTGCTGGCCCACTTCTTCTCAGACCCCGAACCTTGCTGGACTGTGGCATCTCTTCTTCCTGGGCTGAACGGGTGCCAGACGAAGTAGAAACCTAAAATGAGAGATTCAGCAATTCCAGCTCTAAACCCATGCTGACCACTTCTGGTTGTCTTCCCTGCAACATAACACAAGGGACAGGACAGGGGCGCTGTTGTTCTGAGGCTAAGAGCAACACACAGGAATTGAAGAACAGGTGCATGAATCATGCCTGAAAAGAAAAAACACGAGGCTTGCACTTCATAACATGCCATACAAGCGAAGAACTTCTTAATTGATACCCTCAGCTGGCCCAGTGGTCCACCTGTCCACTAGATTTACCTCTCTGCAGCTCCAGATCAGACCAATTGGTCCAGTATCCCTGCCATATCTGAACAAATGAAATATGTTTTAAGTTTGGCATTTCCTAGCTCCCTAGCACATTGGAAAAAAAAAAACAACTGGTCCATCCTGTCCAGTATATGAAGCTCTTTGTTTAACCAGTGTTCCATCTCATTTGGCAGTCCTATGTCCCTGCTTATTCCAAGCCAATCCACCTGTCCATTTTTCCAGCATTCTTCAAAGACCAGACTCTGCAGAAAAGGCTAAAGATCAATGTATTTTAGGTGATGGAAAAAAATCTATACCTGATTCTGTCCCATGCAGGAATGGGTTTTCACCCTGAAGCATAGAATACTACAAAGATTGTTAATGGTCATAAAGTTGTTTTCCTATACACAAGCTTGGGGGATTAAAATGAGAGGGAATATTTCTCCTATGTGACCTGGATGTCTGTCAGCTATTTACTAATATTAGAGAAAACAGTTTATTTGAAAGACCTCAGAATTAGGTCATAGTACAGGGACTACAGATGTTTTAAAGAACAAGGATATTTTACCTTTTGAACCAATCACTTACTAAAAGGCAAGGGGAGAAAATGAGAACTTGCTGCCAATAAATGGTTACATTTTACATTTCTTTACATAATAGAAAATGGCTAATTACGCCTTCCTCTGCAGCAGACTATGACACAACACTACTTGTAAATGGTGCTGTGTCACAACTGAGCTGTTTAATGAGCTGATCTGACTTTTTTGATGTTCTTATCTGTTCTACAGCACACCAACCCTTGCTTCTCTTCTGCATTCCTGCTCTTGTCTGGGGATGCAGCAAGAAATAGCTGTGCCAGTGCCATTTCTACGCAGCCTGATGAATTAGGGTGGGCAGGCAGGATGGGCTAAGGTGGACTTGGACAGAGACAGGATAAACTCCTTCAAAAGGAAGTTCTTGAACCAGATTCCTACATTACTAATTTCAGCATTTGACCCACACTGGTATTAAGGAGGGGGGAACGAGGGTGAGTCAAAGGAACTGCAAGCTTTAGTGCATCTGAGACATCAGAGTTGGGAAAAGCTATCCAGCCCTCTGCACTGTAGCCCTTGCTCACCCATAGCAGGGAGGTTTCCAAAGAAAGACACTTCGCTGTTCTAGGATCCAATGTGTTAAGCAATACAGCTCTCACTTTCATCCAATTTCACGCTCTAGTGCAATGATTCTCAACCACGGGGCTATGGCTCCCTGGAGTGCCATGAAATCTTTTCCAAGGTATCATAAAATATGAGCACTGTTACGTGTGTAAACACCTCCTCATGGTTCACAAGATAAACCCAGAGATTTCAAGCAGGAATCCTGAGTTCCAAAACCTATTCTGACCTACTGTGGTCTGAGTTCTTTGCAATAGAAGAATTATTCTAGTATTTTTCTGTTGTCAAAAAAAAGAGTGAAATCTAGGAGCTGGCATTCTCCAAATGGGTGTCTTGAGTCTAATGAGGTTGAGAACCACTTCTCTAGAGCACCTCACAGTCACTAGGTATTTACTGGTGTCTACCTTACACCCCTTTTATGTCCTAGTCCTCTCTCACCACCCTAAGCCCTTCCTTCCTGGTAGTTGCCGGATTAAGGAAAAGGCAGGAGTTCCTCTTCTCACCAGGGATGCAGAGACACTTGTACCTGCAATTAAGGCCAGATGTTTTGGGGAGGGACTCCTTTCCCTTTCATCCTGATCACTGGAGCACTTCAAAGGGAGCTGGAGCCAGGCCAGGCTCACATGAACACACAGGGCATGTCAGCTAGGCCCATGCCTGCACATCAAAGATTTGCTGCCTGTCTCTTCCTCCCCTGGGAAAGGAAGGGAACAGCAGGGGGACACTACTGGTCCCTTCGCTGTTTATCAGAATAGAGCTAGCTGTGGTGAAGGGATTGTGTCAGCTTTTTCCAAAAGGGCCCCTAAATACAGGGCAGAGGTGAGTTCAGGGGGAATGGTCTCCTACTACTTTCTATGAGGGGAAAGCTCCTCACCATCCCTCCACAAAAAAGGGAGAGCAGCAAGTCTGGGCAATGTGAACCAGAGTTTTGTTTAAGTTGGTCTGACTCAGCTACTGCTGAGCTAATAGCTCCAGTAGCATTTTGATGAAGTTAGCTCCTGCTCATGGAAGCTTATACATCTCTGATTCAGTTAGTTTATAAGGTGCATCTCTACCCTGCTTTCTGCTTGATTTCACACTAACACAGCTAACTGCCTCTCTCAACTCCGGTTTAAGCCTATTTTCTCTGAGATATTGGTTGGGGACTGTACACCTCTCTAATCTGATCATCCCTTGTGGGAAGAGGGCAGGAAGAAAGGCAGAGTAGGTGGGTTCTGTATTCCCAACGCAGGATTGGTGACTCAAGTCTGCTAAATGCAGATTAGGACCATGGGCCACGCATGGGGTGGAGGTTAGTTCTGCCCTCAGAGATTCATGTAGCATTTTCATCTGTGTCAATCAACATGCAGTGAATATCCTCACCCTGGGGTTCAAAACAGAAAGGGCAATTAGTTCAGATCCCTGTAGAGTACTCCAAAACCTGGTCCTCAGGCCACCTCCCTCCTAAAACTTCCCAGCCATGGAGAGCTGTACAAGCCCAGAAACTTGGCTAAGGGTTTGTCAATCTCCCTTGTTTTACCAATAAATACAAAAAGCTTGAGCCCTCATTAGTTCCCTTGCAGCAGGGGCCAAAGTCTGAACAGGCCATCAGAACTGAACTCTGTTTTATCCTGTAGAACAGGCTGAGGTACAAAGGAAAGAGAAGTGCAATGGAAATGGAGCCTGGCTATGGACTAACAGAGCCTCTCCATCAATATATTTACTTAGCATTACATTTACACCAAACAATGCATTCAACTTTGAGTTATCTTATAGGCAAAAGCTGCCTTTAATCAGTGTCAATAAAATATTATGATACTGCACATTTTTACAGCGGCTTTCACCTATAGGTCTCAGTGTACTGAGGCCAGGGGAGCAAATAATAATATCCTCGTTTTATATACGTGGAAACTGAGGCACATTCCAAGAAAGACACCAGGGTCACTGAGCAAGCCAGTAACACAGGGTGAAGCAGACTCTGGGTCTCCTGACTCCCTCTCCCATCTATCACCTGGACAATGCTGCTTGGGTCTGATTTTATGATCTTACAAACTGAGGACATTCAGATTCTGGTTCCCCTAGGGGACCATAAACCTATGGCAGGAGATCTGGAAGAGCTGATGAGCTGGGAAGTTGTCAGATATAAGAAATCTGTCATCCAGCTCTAAAGTGTCAAGTCGAAATCATGAGGGCCTAAAAGGATATTTATAATGAATGTCCAAAGATTGTGTTCTTGGGGGACCTTCAAGCAGAAGCTGATCCAATGAACAGGCTCACCGTCTGAGATCATTCTAATATAATAAAGGGCTTAGTCCATCTGTCTGTCTGTCCCTAACACTCATGGAGCACTCTGATTGGCTACTGAAACAACCAATCGGAGTATTCCAAGAGCATTATGGTGGACAGGAAGCAGTGCAGGAGGGGTTTAGGGTTAGGAAGCTTCCTGTCCCTGCCTACCCCCCACCCGGGTCATTCTTGGTGGGCAAATCACTAACTCTAGTTCAAAACCCCATTCCGTCTATTCAGTCCATAGCATCCCCCATGCCTCCACCCCAGTCCATAGTGCACAGTCCCTTACCTTCAATCTTTAGTAAGTAGCTAGAAAGGGACACTCCTAACTGTTCCCTCTTCCTCGTGTAATGCCCACTGAGCTGTTGGCAATGCCAACAGGCCCAGAGTCTAAGATTTTAGGAATTAAAATAGGTCTATTTTAGGTCTACACTATTTCTATAATTTGCCAATAATTCATAAAAAAAATTATCACTCCATCCAATACATCTCTCCTGCAATTTCATAATGCATTTAAGCTGTGAGCTTCTCTGAGTTCAAAATAAGCATACAGAGATTAGCAGCAATCCATCCTGGCTACGTTTCAGCACAGCGTCTTGCCCAAAGAATTCCAACTGATATGCCTACCCTACAGATTTGTTGTCCAATGTGGAGACTCCTGGTAGACCAACTCTTCCATACAGCAGATTTCTCCTCCTTTTACTAGCCAAAATACAGCATGACTTCGCCAGATGGCGAAAACTTACCTTTTCATTGCAGAGGAACCTTTTAATTATGACAACCTCCCCAGACCTACATAGCCAATTCAACTAACACCCATTTTGTTTTCAATCCAACTCCTGGGTAAAGCTTGTTTTTCTTCCATAGAAACTTCCCTGGAATAAATCTGTTAAAATCCAGTCATCAAAGAAAAAAAAGAAGGCTTAACCTTTCCGGTGTAAAAATTAATCATCCCCACCCTGCCAAATAAGACAATATAAACACTTCTTTTGAACGATCTGGCTTGCTATCTACTGAACAGTGTATTCTTATAAACTAATCACATTTCCTCTTCCTCCTGAGATCAAACTGTCCATCAACAAACTGTTACATACCTGACAGAAAACTGAAAAGTAGATGAACATGGCCCTTCTCTTTTACCAGATCAATACATTTCAAGAACAGATATTGCAGTGACTGGCCTCCTTACTGTGTCAAGAGTGCTTTCCAGTTTTGTCCTTTCTCCAAAAGTAGCAGGCATCAAGCAAAATACCAGGCTCAGCAATAATTCTGAACAATTCATCTCCACATTCTAGTTTATCCTTCAATCCACAATTAGTGAACTACAGCTCAGAACAAAGATATGCGGACTGAGATCTAAGGGGATGTTTGGTGCACCACAGCGGAAAGTGTAAGTCATTTCCATTTGCACCAAGTATGCATAAATGTAAGGCTGTATTTCATGTCAGCTATTCTATTAACTTGTTACAGCAACACACAATCTGGCCAGGCCAGCTTTCATGCCATTCCAGGAATCTTTCATCAATAACCCCCTGCTTTCACTGCATGTAGGACTACCTAATTAGGAATAATTTCTGGCCACAAACTTAGATCTGTTATCCGATGATGGGAATTTAACAGTAATTCACATCAGCACTCTACTTGCTTTGCAGTCCTGATGATAATACTGGACACCTTTTCCCTATTTGCTAAAAAATTATTTTCCTTGGGATTTCTAGTTCATGTGTTCCTGTCAAACCTGGATGAGAAAACTCGAAAAATTGGACAGGGTGCAGACAACAGCTATAAAAATATTGTGAGGGTTGGAAAAAATGTCTTCTGGTGATCTAAAAAGAGGATCAAGAGCTGACTGGATTACCCAATGCTTTATTGGGAGAAACTACTAAGAAAGAAAAGGCTCTTTAATCCAGTGGAGAAATGCAGAGAAAGTTAATGCATCAAAGTTAAAGCCAAAGAAATGTAATTTAGAAATAAGATTCACTTTTTTTAAGCAGTGAGGGGATTAAAAATTAAGACAAACTACCAGAGGAAGAGGAGGATTCTCCGATTCTTGATGTCCTTAAAACAAGAAGTAGATGCCTTCCTACAAGACATACTTCTGTCTGGCACAAGTTATTAGGCTCAACACAGGGGGTCACTGAGTAAAATTCAGTGTGCGCTATGCAGCAGGTCAGATGAGACAATCTGATGGCTCCTTCTGGTCTTAAAATAGTTTACTGCTTCAAGATTCTACGTAAGTTTTGTATATTAAGGAAGCCTGACAACTAGTAATGAGATTGATCATTTGAAAAATCCCATGACAGCTTGAAAGGTGAAGATAGTGCTAAGCCAATCTTTCCTGCTACAGCATACAGCAACAGGTAGCAACATAACTCCTGCAGTGCTACTAGAAATAGCTTTTCCACTTCAAAATTCTCTTCAGTACCTAATTCTGCACTGAACATTGTCAATGTTACATGGTTTTTGTCAAACTACATTTCAAAAGAGTGATCTCTGCCATCCACTTTGATTACACTCTCTCTCACCACATCCATTAAACTGTATCCCAGATTCTTTACTTCAGTTTAGTTCAGTAATGTATATTCAAATGAACACAGCATGACTGGAATAGCTGCATCCCCACTACAGTCATTGTCTGCAGTGGCAGCAGTCCCAGTCCAGCAGTAAGAGAATAAGTTTTCCAATAGATAAGGACGCCATGGGTGAATTCAGAGATGACTGAAAAGGCCAATCCAAGGTGTGTGTGTTTGACTGCAGACATGGCAAACAGTTCCAGGAAGGAGTGGATGCTGGTGATGTCAGGTCACAGCTCTTTCTCTTTGCCTCTCTTGCCTACCTCCCTCCATAGTAAGATGAGTTTGCTCAAAAAGTATGACAAGGCATTGACCTTCATGGTGCCATTGGGAACAATTTAGCGCTCCAGTCTCCTAGGTATTTAGGTTAATATAGCATTTCTTCAGATTGACCATCAAGGTATCCGTGAATCTCTTCTTTTGCCCACCTCTAGAGCAGTGACCATTGGAGAGTTGGATATAGGACCTGTTTCAGGAGTCAATTGTCAGGCATCCTTATGACACGTTCTGTCCAACAGAGCCGGCTTTTATACTGGTAGGTGTTTGTTGCTTGAGCCAGAACACAGTTTGTTCTTCCAACTGATATGGAGGATTTTCTAAAGGCATCTCTGATAGTAACATAACAAGTTTTTAGGTGTTTCTGAAATGTTTTCCAGGTTTCACACCCATACAACAGGGTAAGGATGACAATAGCCTGGTAGATGGGAAGTTTGATTTGGGTCCTGATGTCACAACCATCAAAGACACTATGACAGCATGACTGGAAGAGGTGTATCCCCACTGCAACAGCACCCAAATTTCACTGCCTCCCACCCCTCACAAAAACAGGTCAGAAAGCTCTTGTTTATAGTACCACTGAACTTGAGCTAGAGGCAACATTCAATTTATGCTTTGAGCTAACACTGCAAGGAAGAGGGAATTTGCCACAGACCTGTGTAGCCCTGTCCTGTATAATCATAGAATCACAGAAAGAAGGACCAGAAGGGACTTGTAAGATCATCAAGTCCAGTCCCCTGCCATGGGCAGGAGATAATTGGGCTCAAACATGCTCAGGGGTGCTTGTCTAGACTCCTCTTGAACACTGCCCGGGATGGTGACTGCACCACCTCTGCTGGAAGTGTGTTCCGGATTCTAGTTACCCATATGGAAAAAAAAGTTTTTCCTTATGTCTAGCCTAAATTTCTCCTCAACTAGCTTGTGCCCATTGGACATCATTCTCCCAAGGGGTGCTTTTCTGAAAAATTGCTCTCCCTTGACATATTTGTAGGTGGCTATCAAGTCACCTCTCTGGCTTCTTTTACTCAGACTGAACAAACCCAGATCCTGAAGTCTGTCCTCATAAGGCCTATCCTCCAGGCCCTTGGTCATGTGGGTGCCCCTTCTCTGCACCCTTTTGAGCTTGTCCACATCCTTCTTGAAGTGTGGTGCCCAGAATTGGACACAGTACTCCAGCTGTGGCCTTGCCAATGCCAAATAAAGGGGGAAGAGCACCTCTCTGGATCGATCAGTGACACATCTGCTGACGCATGCCGGAGTCCTATTAGCTCTGTTGGAAACTTCATCACACTGGTGGCTCATATTCATTCTCTGGTCAACTGTCACCCCCAGGATCCTTTCAGATGCAGTGTCAGCCAGTGAACCGGTACCCATCATGTAGATATGGTGATGGTTCTCCCTATCCAGATGTAGAACCTGGCACTTGTCCCTGTTGAATCTCATCTGACTGCATTCAGACCATAGGACCAGCCTGTCAAGATTGTCCTGGATCCATGTCCTGTCCTTGGATGTGCCTGCTTGTCCCTACAGCTTGGTATCATCTTAAAACTTACTCATTGCACTTTTCACTCTCTCATCCAGGTCATTGATAAAGAAGTAAAAGAGCACAGGTACAAACACTGATCCCTGGGGGACACCACTGGAGACAGCGCTCCAGGATGAGGCCACCCCATCAATTACCACTTGCTGGGATCAGCCACTGAGCCAGTTGCTAACCCACCTCACTGTAGCCTGATCTAGGCCAGTACTCTCCAACTTAAATTGAGAGGATTTCATGAGAGACAATATCAAAGGCCTTGCTGAAATCTAGGTATATGAAGCCCAGCTCCTGTCCCATGTCCAGCTGGTTAGTTACCTGGTCATAAAAGGACACCAGGTTTGTTAAGCATGTGGTCCTCTCAACAAAGCCTTCCTGGTTGTTTCTCAGTATCCCACTGAGCTATCCCAATAAGCTAGTTATTAAATCACTGCTGCTTTTTAAACAAGTTCCCATAGTGTAATTGCTTCTGATAAAATCATTAAACTCAATTTTAAAATATGCTAATATTTTAAAAGTATGCAAAAACAAGCAACAAACATATTATATTCCTTCCACCCACTCATTCATTTGAAATTCTGTGCAAGTTTTTCACCAGTTGTTTCCCACAAGCTCGCTCTCACCCTCAGGCACTCAGTGCATCTCACTCACCTGGGCTCTTATCAGTGTGTCATGTAACACATATCAAGCAAAGAACCCAGGTATGAATTATCAAAGCACACACTAAAAATCTTTTTTTTTTTTTAAAGCATGAGACTTTTTTCCATATCATTTTCTGCCTGTGTAGGTATCTGAACACTATCTAACATAAAAAGAGGTACCACCCTGATTGCAGCCTTTGGGAGCCATGATCTAAACCAGTGAATCAAAGAAATCATAGAAATTAAGGGCTGGAAGGAACCTTGAAAGATCACCGAGTCCAACCCCCTTTGATTTTATTACCCGCTGTTTGCACTTGTCAGTGGTACCCGAGATTTGTTCCCATGGCTTGGGCCATAGCTCCACAACGCCACCTCTAGTCTCTGTTTCCGACTGGTCTTCACCCTCTTGTTGCACATTTCATCTGCTTTCTGGCATGTCTCCCCAGCACAGGCCATCACCACCAATGCAACTAAGCACAAGCCCATGTCTTCCTTCCCCTGGCACCATGAGCTGTGAGCACCCCAGCTGTTCCTGCCCCCAGGCCTTGGCCTAGATATCACCCAGGGTCTGACCATCTACCTGACCACAAAGGAGGCCCAGGCTGGGGCCCCCCGAGTGACAGCAGGGCAGCTTTCCTGTCCCTCAACTGCTCACGTCTCCAGGCAGACCTCCACTGGTGTGGTCCACTGGCTCCTTGGAGGGGTATGGGAGTACTAGCCAGCAGACCAGACCAGTGGAGGTCTGCCTGGAGATGTGAGCAGTTGAGGGACAGGAAGGCTGCCCTGCTGTCACTCAGGGGCCTCAGCCTGGGCCTCCATCCCCGCTTGGAGCCCCTGTTGTTGCCCTTTGCTCCCCACTCCTGTCTCTGCTTTCACTTGAAATGCCCCACGTGTCCAGGCCTTGCACCCTTCCTACCCGCAGTCCTGGCAGAAGGGGCTGCCAGCTTCTTTGTGGGCCCGGCTCCAGATCCCATGTAAGCACCCGGCCTGGCCCAACCCCCTGCACAGGGCATTGCTTCCGTGGCAGTCACAGGTGGGTGCGCTGGGCTCCCCCTGGTTGCAGGGCACCGCAGGCCAAGGCCCATGGCTGGCTAACGTGGACCACAGGATTTGAACTGCTGACGCCAGGCACAGCCGTGCACAGTCCGGACAGCTCGTGCCCTTGTGCATGCTGAGTAACATAATTGCCACCTCCCAGTCAGTGGTGACCGGCCTTTTCACTCTGTGGGCCAGACAGGCAGTATAGGTGTGGTAGGGACCCATTTGGCCTTGGGGGAAGGGCAGGCAGTATGCACACCAACACTGATCTGATCAGCACAGGTGCAGGGTAGACGGGCCCCTGGGTCCAGACAGGTGGAGAGACAGGGGAGCAACCCAGCTCTGATCCAGAAGTGGGGCGGGCGGGGGGGGGGCTGGCGCATAGGGCAGAGCAGCCCCAATCTGAACACACTGGGGCAGGGGCAGAATGGCCCCAATCCAGATACACTGGGGTGGAGCCCAGACCTGATCTGGATGCATGAAGCAGGGAGGGGCTGAGTAGCCTTAATCTAGATGCATGAGGGACAGACAGAGAGAAAGCTGGCCCTGATCTAGATGGCTGGGGGCCCCAGTCCAGAAGTTTGGGGGGGGGGGGTTAAGGGAGAAGCCTGGTTCAATCCAAATACACAGTGGGCAGGCCTGGCTCTGATCCCACTGCACAGCAATGTCCTAGGCATGGCTGGACCCTACTGCATGACAGTTTCACTGCTGCCCAGCTACCATGGGCTGAAGGCTGAGCACCCCGCTCTAAACTAGCAATTCTCAAGCAGGGTGCCGTGGTTCCCAGGGTGCCTTGAGATTCTTTCAGAGGTTCTTCAGGGTGCTGCACAATGTTGGCACTGTTAGGTGAGCAAACGTGACTTTAATATTATAAAAGCCTAAGTCAGTCTGTCTGTAATGCTTTATTTGCACTCTGATTGGCTGTCTTGTCAGCCAATCAAAGTGCCCTACACAAATGGACAGACAGCAGAGCACCATCATGACAGTGGGGAGTGAGGCACTGGAGGGGACAGGGGTGAGGCCAGAGGGGGAGGACAGGACTGGAGCGCTGGCATCACAGAGGTGATGGGGGGGGGGGGCCAGGCCAGCAGCACTTGCCTCGCTCCCCCGCTCCCCCCCAGTCTGCTCCTTGGAGCCAGGGGTCAGTGCTCCCCCCACAACAGCTGGCATGGAGGGGAGACGGTGGGGAACAGGGGCAGGATGGGAGCTGGAAGGGGAGGGGGGTTACGGCCTGAAGCACAGTGGGGGGGAAGTGACACAGTGTCCTCCGCTGCTCTCCTCCCCCCGGTCATTCTTGATGGGCAGTTGGCTAGATCATAAGATGAACCCAGACACTGCAGACAGGAATCCAGAATGTTAAAATCATTCTGACCTGCTGTGGTCTTTCTGAGTCCTTTAAAACTGAAAAACTGCTTGGATAAGTCAATAGTTAAAAAAAAAAAAAAAAGCAGGGGGGAGGGCTGGCATTTTCCAAGGGATGCCTTGAATCTATCAAGGAGTGCCTTTAGTCTAAAAAGGCTGAGAACCACAGATCTAAACTATAATAAGCAAACAGTAAGACGACTTGAGATATGCTTCAGTGTTGCCAACCTAGCAATTTTGTCACTAGATCCAGGTCCTATATCACTGTATCATGTGTGATGCTTGGAAACGGTCCAGTAATTTTTTTATGACTTTAGAAAGTGTCCCTAGCAAAACCTAATGACTTTTTGGAGGTTTGGTTGGCAAATTTCCACTTTCAGGAGGTAGCAACTTTGGTTTGGCAAGTGCTCCCCTTGTGAGCCTACTAAAAGATCATCAAGATCTTGTCCTGTTAAGTGTCAGAGATCTCAGCCGCTCATGGACTATCTTCTTTCTGTATCATTATATTCCCCTCAACAGAGCAGTCTGAGCATAGAACAGCTAGCTAACACTGGGAACTTGGGCAAGTCAGATCTGCCTTCAGCTTCCCAAACTGTAAAGTGACACGGTAATACTGACTCTGCTCATAGTTAAGTTACAACATTATGTAGCCTCAGGACATCAGATACATGACCCATGGAGTTGGCTCATCTGGGTTGGAGAATTTCCCGCAGTGGCAGGCAAGTGCCTGGGCAAGAGCCACAGTACTGCAGGAGCCCCAGAAGTACCGCAGGAATAAGTCTGACACCACGCTTGTTCCTGTGGCAACAGGTTAGTGTCTGTGACAGCGGGCTTCTTCCCATGGTGCTGCTGGAGCTCCAGCACCATGGCTCACCTTTGCTTGGCTGCCAAGCACCTGAGCAAAAGCAGCAGCAGTGAAGTCCTAGCAGTACTTTGGGAAGAAGCCTGACGCTGCAGCTTGTTCCCACAGCAGTAGCCAAATGCCAGGGACGCTGGGCTTCCTCCCACTGGGTCCCTGACTGGTGGGAACAGGCCCCACATGTGGCGCTTGTCCTGGATCAGCCCTGCAGTCCTGGACTGGTTGGAGAGGGCACTGCATATGCCAGATACAGCATGTAGGGGGGTGGAGGGGTTTATGGGTTTGATCCAGCTTGTGGGGCCAGCCCTATGCCATTCATCTGGCTTGTGGACTCCTACCATTAGAGTACACAGCACCAGCTACATACAGCCAGGTCTCCTTCACCGAGAGATAAACATGCCTACCAACGTTCTCTCTGGCACATTCTGTTGCTTGGGCACATGTTTTCTGTTAACAGAGTCAAGCTGTAACACACATAAGCTCTTAATGCATCAGACTGAGTTGCTGTTAACTTGTTCCAGCTATAAAGCCCATGTACTTTAATAACCATTAACTTGTTCCAGCTAATGATATACATTTGTTAGCTTGTCCACCATATCCCCCAGCAGCTGCCCCTGCTTTAGCATTTCAGCTTATGGAAAGAAAAGGAAAAAATAAAAGAAAAAATAAAGCAAAACAAGTGCCCTTCCTACACACACACACACACACACACACACACGTACGTACGTGCATGCGTGCATGATGGTTCATAGCCCACGCAAAGCTGTCTGGATTGTGTTTTTTTTTTTTCTCCAAGGAAAGAAAAAAGAGAAAGCAGATCAAAGAATCTTTCCAGCCCCTTAATCTGCTGCAATGTGTTGCAATAAGAATAATGAGGGGACAGCACAGCAGGCAATAGAATGTGAGGTATTTCTGCTGCCCTGACCCAAATGTATGACTTTGGATGCACTGGGAAAAGCCAGTAATGGGGCCAAGCTGCAGACTCATCCCTCAGTGGCAGCAATGAGTTTTGTAACCCCAGCCTCCCATGAGCTACCATCAAATGTCATAAACTACAAGCCACAGACACTTCCCAGCATGAGCAAAACCCACAATGAGAAAGGAGTTGAAAATTCAGCTCAGACTGGGAATCCAGCCTGCTCCTCCCTTGGTTGTATGCTGGCCTTCTGGAGCCAGGTTCTGCGGGTGCTAAGGGGATGCGGCAGGAGGGGAAGCACAAGGCCAAGGGACAAGGCTACCCACAGAGCCATCACTTTTACAGTTGCAGGTTTGACACTGTTTGAAGGAGAACTGAGAGCACATAAAAATATTTGATGTGTCTATCTATTCTTAGGCACATTAAGTCCAAATCTGTTTCAGGGAACTGACTGCTGCGGCTAGCTTTATTCACAACAATTCTCCACTCCGCACAGAAAGAAACCATGGGAGTCACCCAGCCTCTCCCCACCTTGCAGTGGGGAGAGCAGGATTGCTACCAGGGTACCTCATCCTCTCATGGGCAAGTGTTATTTACACTGGAACCACCCCCTGTTGACAGGAGCGCCCAGTCTGTATTGGTGACTTCCCTGACATCCCATGATCTATCAGAACTGTTCTCAGGAAGATTACCCCACTGCCCCAGACTGATGTGAATGTGACAGGGTCACTGGGATGCAGCTTTGTTCTTCAGATCCCCATTGTTTTGGGAATGGTTAAGTCCTCAGGGACCAGGCTCCACCACCTGAGATTAAATGAAGCTCTTTCAAGGATGCTTTCCTAGGGTTGCTTCAAGTTTAGTTGGCCAGTGAAGGACCAGAAGCAACAGGTTAAAGTCTCAGAAAGCTGCAGTCATCTTTATGCCTTCCCACATACACCCAGCTCCAGAGGGCAAAAGCATAACTGAGGGAGAGTAACTAGGGCAGCAGACCCAGGTGCTGCCTGTAGTGGGGGGAACAGTGCTCTCCCTGTGTCCTGAAGCTGCCCAAGGCATAGAGCTACTCCGCTATGCCTCCAGCCAAAATGGCGCCCAGCATTACTTACCCTCTCTAAGTGATGACCTGCTCACCCATTACTTCCCTTTGGTTTGGCCTTCAGTCCAAGGCTCAGGAGGGATGTATAGCTGCATTAAGCTTTGCATGTGCTGTGGGGTCTCCCCAGTTAGAGAGTGAGCTTTTACAACTTCCTAGCAGTGCAGGGTCTAAACCCTGATTGGGCTGGGGGAGGAAGGGTGAGCAGGACATCAGCCCTGGTCACCAATTCTGAAGGGCTACAAGAATGGCAGTGGCTGCTGCTTTCTCAGCCACCATCTGGGGCACAGAAACTGCTTGTTACACCTCTGGCTTAAGTAGGAGTTGTCAGTGGCTCCTTATATATAATTTTTTTTACATGCATTTAATTTAGTTGTAGAATTCTAGAACAACCCAACAATATCCAAATGCCTCCCGAAAAGCAATGAATTAATCCTTACCCTGCATTTTACACAGGGAAAACTTAGGATAGTAGGGGTTATGTGACCTGCTTAAGATCACCAAGAAAAATCTGTGGCAGAGACCCAAAAAAGAACCCACTTTCCTTGATTCCCTTGCTCCTGCACAATCTCTGATCCCCTTTGCGACTTGGAGCAAGTCATTTTCCACCTCTGAGCTCTAGATACAAAATGGAGAGATTAATCCCAAGTTGTTTCACATGCAGTTTGGGAGGCTGAATTGTTATTTGTAAAGTAAGAAATATAAATAAAACACCATCCCTCCCAGCAGGACTTACCATTGATATTTTACACTTTATTATATCATGCCCAGAACGTGCCAAATGCTTCACAGACAAAACCCTGTTCTGGCTATGCATGGCCCCAGCCACAGATCCTATCATCAGTACAGCCATGAAGCTGGTAGAAAGAAGCATAAAGGAATCCCTCTTGGATACAGGAGGCTCCCCCAGGAAGAACAGGGCTATCAGAACAGCTCTGGAGCCTCTGGGGTGGGATTTGCCAGGGACTAGAAAGGCATGTGGCTAGAGTGCACAATGCTCCAGCTATTCTGAATCCAGGAGTGCCACTAGCAGGAAACTGTAAGTTAGGGGAGCCCTAGGAATTGCTGTAATTTATTTCAGAGACTACAACCTAGAGAATCCCTAGGAGACAGCCTGTTCCCTGCCCTGTACCACTCCCAGTTGTACCAGGTCAAATCAGCTACGGACCAGGACTGCAGGGAGGTAGCAAGAGAGACTTCATATTTTCTGCTAAACTTTTGATTCTGTCTCTCATATATGTCAAAATAACAGAACAAAAGCATTTCTATTCATAGACAATTTTGCAACCCCCCTTTTTAATAGCACCCTTCCCCTATTTTAGGGCTCACTCACTCATCTGGTCCCCTGAAACATTACTTACAGATGCAAAGAAAACCAGGCAGAAGTAAATGCAAAAGGATGTAACGGACATATCACTGGGGAAATTAACGCTGCCCATAAGACCTCATTTCCCCCACAAGCTCCCTTCCCTTGTAGAAGGAGTTTCCCTTTAAAACAACGTTATAATGGAGGTTAGAGGGGTTCCAGCCTCTTAACGGCTTCTCTCCTCAGGAATGCTTGCAGTTAACTTGCTTTCTGAATGCAGAGAAACTTAGAACAGTGAGCATTTCAAAGTCACAAACTTGTGTTCACCAAGTGTAAGCCTTTAGTTGTGCAGGGAAGAGAGGGAAGGAGGTAAACCCTCCCCACAATTCACTGCAGTGATTTGATGGTGAAGTGCAGCTGCGAACACCACAATGCTGCCACCCCCTTTCCAGCTGGGCAGCACATCCCAACATCAAGATCCATCCAAGAATCCCACACATCACCCCACTTACACCCTGGGAGAGGAGAACCGCCTGCTTCCTTCCATAAGCTTCCAGGTGTTCTGCATTTAAGGAGCAGCCAGCTTAGCTCTGTAATACCACTAGAGCCTCTCTGGGAGCCCCTCTGGGAACAGGCAGGGAGGAGGACAGAAAAGGGGTGGGAGAGCAGATGTGAGCTTAAGACATCTGTGCAAAATCTCATTGCACTGAAGACATTACTCACAGCTCTGCACCTGGTGTCTTCTAGGTTATTAGCAAGGAGGCTGCTTGTGCCCTGGGAACCTGCAACTGAAGACAGAGGGGAAGAGGGGGGAGTGCTATTTATTAACACAGTAAAAGAAGCAAAGCGGAGTTAACACCAGCTCTCAGGCTTTGCTGCAATGAGAGAGAACTGGGTAACAACCAACACAGGAGGAAGAGAAGGGAAGGCAAGGTAATGGCACAGCAGGGATAATTAGGAGAGTTTGAAACACTCTTTTCTCCTCACTGTATGACCCCTGGGGCCTTCTGCTGCTTGCTCCCCACGTTCATGTTTGCACTCTCTACTTCGCAAACATTTGTGCTCTACCCTGCGGCCCCCTACTAGGCTTCAAAACAACCAGTTCCAAGGTGTTAAAAGCCTACGCCAGCCTGTCTGCACTCAGTTCTGTAAAGCGTTAGACTGAGTCTGGTATAGGATTCAGAAATGTGGTGTTGGCACATGACATCTAGCACATGCTTACTACTTACTGCCTTTGAAAAGTCTGGTGTAGATAAAGCAGCATGCACTCTCAGCCACACCATACTGGCTGACACACTTTTCTACACTGGATTTTCAATTGTGCACCATAGCACACGTTTTAGGGATACAGGTTATAACCATGTTGGTCTAAGAATACAAACTTTTTTTTGCAACTGTCTGTTTGATACTGCCTCTAGCACACTGACTACTTGTAGCACATGTTCACAAGTTAACTCCAGGTCTTAAGTCTTTCTTACTCCAAACAAAGCCTCAGGTCAGCTCACCCTAGCCAGAACAAACACACAGACCACAGCTCTCCTCTTCCCAGTTCAGACCGACTTCATCCAGCCATTCTGCAACATCAGGTAGGGAGGCCAGCAGAACAGAGCCATACTTTAGTGGAAATCTACAGTATTTTGTTTCCTTTGAAGCTTTGTCTTCTCCCAAAGACTAAATAAAACAATCTGTTGCCCAGGAAGTGCTGTTTGTCCTTCACACCAGGAACCACTCAGGACAGGGAAGTATGAGCCTCAGATGTAGTGTACACAGCCTTAGTGAGACCCAGTAATTCAGAGCAGTGGTTCTCCACCTTTTGCAACTCAGGGCACCCACCGTTCGTATCAAGGCACTCTTCCTAAAATGCCAGCTCTTAGCTTTCACTTGTTTTTTTGACTATAGAAAAATGCTAGAGCAATTCTTTTGTTGCAGAGAACTCAGAAAGACCACATCTGGCCAGAATGCTTTTGACACTCGGAACTCCTCTTCGAAATCTCTCAATTTATCCTGTGAATCAGGTGGATCATCAAGCTATCTGGACACTTAACAGTGCTAATATCGTGTGGCAACCTTAAAAGAAACTCATGGCATCCCAGGGTGTTCTTGCAACCTGGTTGAGAATCCTTGCATGAGACACATGGAGCTTGCAAGAACCGAACAGCAGCAAAACAACCCATGCAGGTTGATTTTTACAGCTGGTCCTTGAAAAGTAGCCAATAATCCATCAAGGGTTCTTTCCCCTCCCGCAACCTTGTGAACACTCAACAGCAAAAATAGAAGTTTTGTCTGTTTGCATTTTTCTTTACAAAATTTCTGGTTTTCATATAAAAACAAAGAAAAAGAAAAAAAATCAATTAAAAAGTTGCTGAACACTCCTTCCCCCCGCTTTTTTGTGGCTTCAATCTCCAAACTTTTTAATGAAACTGGAAATTTTTCACCAAAAACATTTGGCTCTATCACAGAGCCGTTTTTCATTAATAAGTGTTGGTGAAAAGTGCCCAGCCAGGTTGACAAACAAAACACATCTCAGATGTTAAAGAAAACAGGCAGGCTTCACCCTGCACCAACTACAATGCCGACACTCAGTTCAGACTGCTGCTGCCCTGCCTCTCAAAACCATCCAGTGAGTCTGCTCCCAAGAGTTCACTTAGTCCTAGGCTAGCAGGTGCTCATGCTAAATGGAGAGCATAGGGACAGTGAAGGGCAGCTACTGACATGGCTAGAAACAAAAGACTCCCCCAAAAATGCACAAAATGGAAAATGGGGGGGGGGGGATGGTTTCAGCACACACCTACTTCCCTAAAGAAACTGTTGAATTTGATAAGTCATGGGGAGAGTTTTCTAAACGTGGACACTTGTGCATTAAGAACCAGACAGTTCCTGCTCACCCCAACTCATTCTATGGCTGCCCCATGAGAATAACTTTCAGTTACTGCTGGCCTGCAGCTGGATTTGAACCACTGAGCTACCCCAGAGAGTCTTTCAACGGGACAGAAGCACCTACCCTCCTGAGAATGGCTCCTCTCTAAAGAAGCCAAGAGGGGATGCCCTGCTGAGTGTTTTACGCCTAATCCCCTCCACTTACATGTGCCTTTTACAGGAACCCCTTTGATTTTTACAATAGAAACCAAGCAGACCTATGTGTCCAGTGAAAAGGGAAGAAGCCCCTTGGTCCAGTGACTTCCCCACACCCGGCTGCTCTTTGTTTTTACTCCTGACTCAGCCCCAGGGCAGGAGGGTTTTCAACTGTGTTGACTAAAATAATTTGGCACTTCTCAAAAGGAAATTTGCTACAAAGGGTAAAGTACCTTCCTGTGCACAAAGAGCCCCTTTCAGAGAGGAATGATGCTTCACTGCACGTTTCATACCCACAGATCTGACCTCAGCCAAGGACAAAAGCCGGAGACAAGAAGGCTTAATTGCTGAAGAAATGAAAAGGTAAAAAGCACATCTGCAGGCAGAATGACTCTGCTACTGACACAGCCTGCAGCCACCACCGGGAAGCACACTTCACACCTGACCAGCTCTCATCTGGCATCAAATGCCCACAGGGCTTTCTTCCCTGGGTTTATTGCCTGGGTACCCCAACCTGAAGCCTTCACCCACTGTCTGTGACAGCACAATCAGTTATTGCTGACAACAAAGATGAGGACAAACATCAGGAAGAGAGAAGTGACAGCTGTAGGCTGGAAACAAGGAGTGGGAGCAGGTGGGCTCTGAGGAAAGTAAAACTATTTTCATGCAAGAATCCCAAGTTATAAACCTGAGAGAAGAAGAAAAAACACAGGGCTTTCCAGGGCATGGACCTTCTCCCAAGGGCAAGAACAGCTTTGGGGCAGAAATTAAGCTGAGAGCCCAGTTAGGTCTTACCTAGCCCATCCACACCCAGAGCCCAGTGAAAGACTGTGTTGGGCATGATGTTCTCTGTAAGGCTTAGTCCAAGCCAGGTTGAGTGACATAAGCAACAGGGCTTCCATTATTTCTGGTCTCCTTACAATTTCCGGTAAGGACATTTTCTTCATTCTTGGCCTATATTTTCTTGTGGTTCCTGTCATTCTACAACAGCTGAGAGCCCCCTAGTCAGTCCCTCCCTTACCCTCTGAGGTTCATCTCTTACAGATAATGCTACATGGGCGCTACATAACTACCTTTTAAGCCTTCCTCACAACTCAATCTGTCCAGCTACTTGAACAGAGGGGAGGATTGAATTAAATCTTTGATTTTAATCATGATTTAAATCAGGAAGTAGGAAAACTTCATTGTAATCATTGACTTTAATCCTGTTTGGCATTTCCTCTTTTGTAGTTATTTCCCTACAGAAAAGTTCATTCTCAATGCCTGACATAGCCTTTAAAACATTAATACCAGTATTACTTATTTGTTTATGTACCCATGATACCCAAGAGATTTAGTCACAGATCAGGGCTCCAGTGTATCAGACATGGTTAAAAAACAAACAAAAACCATACTGATTTGCAACCAAATAAAGCCTTTCCACTGCATTTGATGCTGATTTTAGCTGTCCAAAGGACTCACTACATCTATTCAAATTTACTTACGCAACTATAGAGCTTAACATCATGTATCTGGACACCCAGGTCTACACTTTTAAATGTAAATGATTAAATTAGAAAACAGGGGGCCAACCTTTTTGGCAGGTGTGCCAAAAATTAGCCTCACACTCCCCAAATGCAGCTCTGATCTCTTTTCCTTACTCAATCTGCCACTCTGCTTCCTGCTGCCTGCCCTGTGCTCCCTGCCCAGGCTGATGCTCTTTCTATTCCCTATCCTATTTGTCAGTGTTGCCCAGCCCTCTGCATTCAGCAGTGTACCATATACAGAAGCTGCCTGTGCCACCCCTGAAATAGAAATGACAAATGTTATACTTATTTACTAGATATTTCTACTCATGATTTGGGTCATGCAACATTTGGATGTAAACTGAAATTCAAATAAAATGTACCATATCCTATATTTTAAATTGTCTTTAATTCCGCAATATTACCTTATATGGATTCAGTACATAATCAAAAACAAAATTTATGAAAAAATCTACTTGATTTATTAAACAAAGGAAATATTAAGTGTAGTTAGTGAATTTCAGCCTGTGGTGACCAGAAGGAAAAGCATAGGGATCCCTGAAAATGTCAGTTTCTTGTTTAGTAGGCTTTTAAAAAATGTCGGAAGTAGGTTAGCTGCCTAATTCCCATTTAAAATCTTGTAAGTACTTCTGAAAAAACCAATGGGCATCTCCCTGCATCTTTTGATACCTAGTTTATTTTGCAAAACTGACCCAAGTCTGTCAATATTTTAGAATTAACAGATCTTTTTTTCAACCACATATCTATTAATACATCAGAAGAGGAAAATAAGCTTTTTTGCTTTTTCATCTCCCAGTTGGTTTATTAACTTGAATAAACTAGTCCAAAAGAAACTATTCTCTCTTAGCCCACTACTTAAAGTAAACTAAAAATAATTTAAATATCAACTTTTCTGCACATACAGAAATTGAAAGTATAGACATGTAGGAAACTATAAATGCATTCACTCATTTTAAAGACTGAAAACAATATAGATACTTATTTTCCACAGTACATGATACTGGGTCATATCTACAACTCTTAAGCTGACTTCAAAAGATAAGATGCACCCCCTCCACCCTGCCCAAGTTCCATGGGTAATTAAAAAGCAGCACCTTTTGACTCCTAAAACTCTGAGGAGGGCTTATTGTTGAATCTTTTTTGTTTGATATAGTTTTGATGGATTATTAAAGCTTCAACATAACTGCCATAATCTCAAATTTAATTTCAAACAAGTTTATTTAAAAAAATGTATTTATATAAAAATATTTTTCCATGAAAGACAACGTATAGAAGTGTTATAAGAAATCGTATACACAATACACCTAAAGCAATCCCCTTTCACCCAAAAGGGGACTATAATTCATCAAAAAAATTCTCAAGTCACTCAAAATGATTTAGGCTTGATAAAAGTGTCTCTTGTTCTTGGCTCAATTACCTTCTAAGTACTTTCAGATTCATCCTCACCATTTTCCATTATTTTACTAAGGTGTGAAGTTCATGTGATCAGACTAACAGCTGACTAAGACTCCCCTTCCTTTTTTTTTTTTAAGAAAAAAATATTAATGCTATGCTAATAAAAAAGAAATCAGGTACAGCTGGATTTCTCCGTCCTATTACAGGAAGAACTACCAGTGAGTTCACCGGACACCACAGCCAATCCTACCCATACCTCAGAATTCAAATCTTTCCTCCTGGCTTCTACTGATTTCTATTAAGCAGCATCTGAGCTAGACTTACTAGTTTAGGGGTAGCCAGTTTTTCCAAGCAGCTCTCCTACCTGCTTTTTATCGGTAGCTATGGCTACAAAATACGTTTTTTAAGCATCATTATGTTTCCTCACGGCTTTTCATTTTGCTTAACAGGCTAGTTTAAAGAGGCAGCTGGGTTGGCTCAGCCATAGAGGAGTCACTGCGGATTTTGTTTCCCTCCTTGTTTATTAAAGAGCCTTCTCTTCTCTCTGGCATTACTAGAGATTTGCTCCAGCTCCTCTTAGGTTTTCCCCACTGACACATGCACAGCAGGTTTCCATGGGTTTTGATCCCACGCCCTCCAAGCCTCACTAGTCACTGCCATCTTAAAGCCGCAGGGGCACAGCCAAGGCTTCTCTTCCATCATCTTAACTGCTCTAATAAATCTTTGGAAGTCACAACACGTGGAGCTCCAGCAACTGAGTTCCCGCCACCACGAGGACAGAGAGGGGCAACCTACACCCCGGGATCACCCCCCGCGCCAGCGGCGCCGTGCACCGCATGGCGATTACAGACGCCAGAGCGCCGCTTCATCCTGGTGCCAGCTCGCCGGGCGGGCACCGAGGCGCAGCGCGACAGTCTGGCATGTACCTGCAGCTGCCAGGAGCCCCACCTCAGTGCAAGGCTGCTGCACCTCCTGCCACCGTGCTGAAGCACTGGATTTCCTGACCAGCTGCAAACCCTGGTAACCCAATCAGGGATCTAACTCCCCTTGATCTCCTCTCTCTGCTACAGGATTTTGCCCCTCTGGAGACAACATATATTCCCCTGTATCGAATCACTCCGGCTAGCTCCAGTCTTGAGGCATCTAGCATAGTTGTTTCCCAGGTGCCTACACGGAAGGCAGCAACGCAGACAATCCTACATCTTGCGGGGCTGACAAACGGGCCCCTAAATACTCCCTCCCAGAAACTAAGAGGGAACCAAAGCCCTCTCCTCCTCTGTCTCTCAAGCGCTGCCCACGGTTTCCTTCCGCTCTAGGGCACCAGCGCCACCGACGTCCGTCCATCCGTGCAAGGAGAGCCGTGGCACCCGCAGGCAGCACCCCCTCCCCGCCGCACAGGTGGGGAGAAGAGCTGCCCGGGGACCGGTGCCAGGGGCGCGGGGCCGCAGCCCAGCGGTGCCGGGACGTGCAGCTCGGCCGAGGCAGCGCCCTGCCTGCGGCGCACACGTGTGCGGGGACGCGGGCACCCCCCGGCGCAGCCCCCGCGGCTCCTACCTCCGCCAGCTTGGAGCTCCTCTCCTTGGCGCTGGCGCCGCCGCGCGCCCTCCGCAGGGGCAGCCCCCGCGCGGCGGCCAGCAGGGCGGCGAGCAGCACCAAGCCGAGAACCAGCCCCGCTTTTCCGCGGCGCGCAGACATCGCCCCG
>NW_017728947.1:77580510-77592233 GCF_001723895.1 Crocodylus porosus
CGCAGCCCCGGTGCCCGGCTCGCAGCGTCGGGGCTCTGCTCCGCCCGCCCCGGCGGCTCTGACGTGCAGAAGGAGGCTCCCCCTGCACAGCGCCAGCCCCCAGCAGCGCCGGACGGAGCCGCGGGCGCGGGGCTGGAGCTGGACCGCCGACCCCCGGGCCGGGTCAGGAGCCTGTCAGTGCTCGGGCCCCAGCCCGCCCTGAACAGGGCTCTCCTCGTGGTGGCTCGGGACGAGGCGGGGGGAGCCCAGCTGGCACAAAGCAGGGGCCTGGAAGGTGAGGGGGCTTGTCCTTGCAGAGCCGCGACGGGCCGGTGCCGGGGGTGGAGGAGGTGGTGGGCCCAGAAACTAGAAGCCTCCCTCCAGGAGAGAAACCACTGGGAACACAGCAGCTAATCTCCTGAGACAACTAAAAAGCAAAGGGAGTGAGGCTCCCAGGTTCGAAAGAAGGGACCCAGAAGAGCACACTGGCCAGCACCCACCATCTCCCAGACACCTGTAAAACTGCCTGGAGAGGGGAGCAGTGGAGTGACAGGCAAATAGCCAGTGCTTTCCTGGCTCCCCCCAGCCAGAGCCTCTTCCTTGGTCTGGGGCATGGCCAGCTTGGGAGGAGCCAGGAGCAGGTTGAGGGGGTCCCAGGACCTGAGTGAGGCCACAGCCAGGGAGCGCATAGAAGAAGACAGGATCAGAAGCAGAAGGCAGGTCTCCTGTTACCATGCCCCATCCTCCTAGACCTTGAGGCCCCATCACACTTGCTGGGAGGTAGAAGAAAAGCCTTAATACATATGCTTCTGGCCTGTGGGAGCAAAGAGGTCCTGTAAGAGAATGCAGATGAACAGAGACTCATACCAGTAAATCAAGACTTCCAAAAGCTGGAGCCCATTGAGGTTCCGTACCCCAAGGTAGATTATTTTCTGACAATATGGCCCCCAGGTCCCAGTCAGGACCAGGTGCAGCATATGTGGTAAGAAAGACACTGGCAGTGTAACATGCTTTGAGCCCTGTACAACCATCCATTTATTTTCCCACCCCTTAGGAAGTAGGTAAGGGGTGGAAAAATCCTGCAGTTGCTCAGGGTCCAGCCATTAACATACAAGAGACTGGGATTTCAGAGCATGCTATCTTCTATTGGGCGAACTACCTAGCTAGGATAAAAGTTAGACATGCTTCTGAATGCAAGGTGCTCCTGATTGGGTCCTGACAAAGAATGTCTTGCATTTGAAAGCTTGTCTAACTTGATCCCAACTACACAGTGGGTCCAATAAAAGAAAATCACCATCCTAAGAAATACCTGCTGCATGCATAATTTCTGGACCATCACAGCTAAAGCATCAGTCTTACACTATCAATTAGTACACAGGATGCTGTTTGCACAGCAGCTTTTCATGTTGACAACAGCAACAGAATTCATCCTCCTAAGTGCAGGCCATTAACACCAAGCTAAAGGAGAAGCTGCATTTTTCATTACCAGCCCAGAACCTGTAACACCCAGCTGACCTGTTCCAATTCCACCTCGAACAGGGTGGTGATAACAAGCATGCTGGCAGACTAGCCAAGTTATTACACTTTGACAAACAGAAGGAGAAAAAAGAGGTTATACCACAGGGAAGGGGCTAAGATTATAGTAGAATTTCCAGCTTCCATTCCAGCGATCATTTCTCTAGAGACCACACAGCACCTACAACTGCCCTGGCTGGGCTAGGAGTGCTCAACATCCCATACATATGGGCCACATTTGTATTTAAAAGTCATGTGGGGCAAAGCCAACCTGGCCTTTGGATGAAGATTCTGCTTACAGGGTGGGTGCTCTGTCTGTCTACCGAGTTTATACCGCTCAGATACTTGAAGCCTGCAAACCACCACCCAGGAAAATTAGCACATACACTGGTTTAATCCAGCCTACCAATTAAAGGTGAGTACTCTGTGATATGTTAAATCAGTCAGTTTGGGAGATGAAGTATTACTAAGCTCTTTCTACCTTGTACTTGTTATCCAAGGAATTGAAAATAGGGATATGTCTTTTTTATCATTACTAGAACTAACTAATGTTACCTCCAACCATAGGTCTGAGATATCATATTATCACTGTCCATACAGTGCTTCAGACACAGGTAGACAAGGTTCTTTGGGTAAATGTGGTATTTTATTAAATCAACTAAATAGTTGGGAAATTTCTTCTTTGCAAGCTTTTGGGCACAAATGCCGTTCTTCAGGCATAGAGAAAGTCTGTTGGTGTTTGTGTCTACCTATGTCCTTAAACCAGCATGGCTACAACTGACACCTCTCAGACACAGAAGACATTTAAGCCAGAATAAAAACTTTAGGGCAAGGAATGCCCAACTCATTCCCCCGCCCCCAATTAATTACAACACAATTGTTTGACTCAGGGTAGATTGATTTAAATCAGCAAGCCAAAAGCCTGATTTAAATAATTGATTTTTGTCAACTTTCCCCAGTGTAGGTTTTTGTTTTGTTTTTTTAAATACAGGTGTATTTTCATTGGTTGATGCAACTATTAAAACATGTTAATTAACAACTAAACAGTGTTTACAGTAGATTTGGTACGCATTTCTTAGGTACACACAACTTTCGATATAACATTTGGATAGTTAGAAAGCCTATCTTTTAGTATGCTATAAAATGGTGAAATCTATCATTCTTATGAGTAAAGTTAACCATCTAGTGAATTAAGATGGTCCCTTGAATTTATTAAATGCATAAAATCAGCGCTGCAAAACATAGTGCATATTTACAACTAATTCATTTATTAAACAGTATTAAAAGTAAACCAGTTAGTGAATTAAATCAATTCCTTCAAGTCACCCAGAGAAAAATATTCTAAAAATGCCTAGGTGAAAGTAATTTGAGTTTAAGCTCCTACTTGCCTAATTGTCTTTAAAATTAAACTAATTTTTATTTATTATTTTTACCTAGGCTGTTTTGAATTTTTCCCCAACTTCTTTTCAGATTTTTAGAACTTACAAATCTCATCTTCCCCACCCCCTTTTTACTCATAGTCTAAAGAGAAAAACAAGATATTCTGCTTTTTCAACTCCCAATCAATTTCTCAGCTTTGAAAGAACCAGTCCAAATAAAGAAAATACTCTGTCTGCACCTGCATTAGAAGCTACTGCTGGTAAAAGCTGGTTTAGCGCTTCAACAAACTTTGGTTCCATGTGCTTTGCCAATGACTTTCACCAGTTAAGTGTGTGATTTTCTTTAAAATATCCTTAGTAAACATGTACTACCTGAATCATTCACCTCTGGCCATGACATTTATGGTTGCCACAATTGATGGGTAATCAATAGATGTCCATGTCATAGCAGCATTTTCCTTTTTGGCAGGTAGGCATCTATCCTGGTACTTTGTGTTAAAAATATTGTCAAGAAAATGAGCTAAAGTAAGTGCTTGATCCATCTGCTGCTTTACTGCCTTCAATTTAACTTTGCTGTTGGGTATTTCTTGCTTTAATGTTTCTTGAAATTCTATTTAAATTTCAAAAGCATCTGCAAACAGCAACCATTCTGTAATTTTCCATGGCTTCGGAAATAGGTTCTAGTTTAGGTTTATTCAGCATATCTTTTACATTCCTTTTTAGTCCAATTTGACTACTCTAGCTATAATACTTCCATCAATTTTGTCATGATTTTCTTCACAAATGGTCATCAGAATAGGCCAGTTCTTATTAAGAGCTCAAAGCAGTCAACCACTGAATTCCATTGTTCATCTTGGGGGAGAATTAGCTTGGGTCCCCCCAGCTCTCTTCACTGAAGCTAAAACAAACTGGTTGTTATTGGAAGCATTGTGCAATTTCAACAAAATTTTCCTTTATTCCTAGATTTAAATCTTTAGTGAAGTTACATCAGATGAGTATTGTACCCATAGAAGTTTCAGGTTTGCTTCATAATCTAATTTTCTTCTCATCTTTGCTGCATTTTCAGCATTAAGTTCCAACATCTGTGATGACTTTGCTGATACTTTGCATCCAGTAGTACAGACCCTCCATTCCTTGCAGGGTCAAGCACCTAATACATGGAACAGTGACACATTTTTAAAGCTTGACCTCACAAGTTAGATGTCATGTCCATCATCCCCCTGGCCGCCCCGCTTTCTTACGTAGTGGAAAATCAGTCTTTAATTTCAGAGTTTTCAGTCGAGGCTCATTAATTCAACACACTTTATGTAAATTTAAATAGATTATACTAAATTTATGCCTTAGCCTATCTGTATCAAATTCAAATTTCATTTTCAGACGCTTTATTTTCTTAAAAGGAAAACAAGTTAAATACAAACAAATCCAACATTAATTAACAAAAGTCTTGATTTTGATTTTTCCCACCTAAATCATGGGGTTTTTTTGTTTTTTTTTTTTTATCTACCCTGGTTTGACCTCTCCCCAGTCTTTTCCACTTTGTCTTCCTCTTCCCTTCAACAGCCCTTCCTTACATCTGGATTTCCCTTAGAATAATTGGTTTGAAAACGTTCATCTTGTTTTCTTGCCTCCAAACCCTACTTTCCTTCCAGAACTCCTTTGCTTCTGATTGGATTTTTCTTTCCATTCAGTTAATCTTCATTTGTTCTTGTGTTTGCCTGCCCCTTTCTAGTCTTACATGCCTTGATTTCCCCACACCCCTAATAAACCCTTTTTTAGGATAGAAACAGATGTATGTCTCATCTGCCTACAGACACTTTGATCCAATTATGTGAAGTGTGTTACTTCTCTAAAGAGCATCAGCTGGAGTCATGATGCCTGCTGATACCAATTCCCATCATTATAATAGCTTCTTTCCAACAGGAGCCTAGATTATTAATAATTATATTGGGCTGTGTCAGTATTAAGTGACAGAGCCCTGACCTTGGTTGATGCACCACAAGAAACACCAATATGCAAAATACCATCACAGCTCCAGCTGCAAGGGAGTTCTCTCCCTCACTTCCTTGCTTCTTCTCTAGCCATCTCCTGGAGTGAGTTGGAAATGTAGCAGATTGCTTAGGCCACAGACTAGCCCCAGCTCTCGAGTATCTTTACGAATTCACTGTGGATCACTGGTCTGTTGTGTTTAGTGACAAACATGTGAGAAGGTATATCATTGAATCCTACCCCCCACAAGAAAAGGGGAATAATATTGAAATTTTGGGGTTTATTATCAAGGATACCCTTTCCAAACATCAACATGCTAGTAGGTCCAGATCTTGCTTCACCTGTTTGCTCAGAACATTTAGTCAGTCACAACCACCAATTTAAGCATCCACATTGAAAATGCAACCCCAGAACGTTTTCAAAGTCTGAAACATCTGGTCTTTCATTGTACAAACATAAACATTGAGCAGAAATGGAACTTTTGAGGGGAATATCCCACACTCTATGACAATGATACCAATCAAGAGTTCCAAGGATGTAAAGGATCAAGAAAGCTTTTTGGAGGCTTCCCTGGCATCACTGTACTTGCAGCAGTCAAGAGACAGACAAGAGGTAGACTAGACTAGCAAAAGTTCCAGTTGCATGATTAATGGGAGGAACACTGGCCCATCTACTTCTGAAGCAGTCAAACTACACAGTGAGTGCAAAGCTTGCTTTTGGATCTAGATGGAATATTACATGCCACAACTTCTGGTTGCCAAAGATGTACCTGTCTTCAGTTATGCACATCAGGTATCCATGGGCCATTTTTTTGGGCACCCTTACCTGTACCCATGTCGAGGAAACTGCCTGAAAGAGACTAGGCATCTCTCACTTGAAATGCTGCATACAGATCTAGGCAACAAAGGGCATTATGATCTATTCTGACCCACTGAAAAATACAGGGTATAGAATTTCACCTAGAAATTCCTGTACAAAACCCAAGAGTTTGTGCTTTCTGACTCATTAACAGGGCATAAATCTTGTCAACATTTTAAAAAGTGAACACACAACCAATGTTTTTCTTCTGAATTTATTTTATTATGCAGAACACAGAATGTACTTGAATGGATTTTTTCCAAGCAGTTGTTTTTTTCTCCAGTGTTTTTACATGCATTGTTACCCTTTGTAAAGCCAACGTACCATCTGCTTCTCCTTGCCTTCCCGGCCCACGTGGCATCCAGATTCATGTTATTTTCAGTGTAAAAAAAATTAGATATCTGGCATAAAATATTTTGGGGGGAGCCCATTTAAAAATTTCATTTAAAATGTTTTATCTACAAAAAATCCAATATATATGTACATTATAGCAACATAGAGGCATAGGAACACAGTGCAATTTAAGACTAAGAGCTATGACATGGTGGTAATTCTGCCCAGGGACTGTGGAAAAAAGTGGGCCACCATTAGCTTTGGGGCTATTTGCCTAAAGCCTCAGGCTCCATGGAAATTATTTAGGTCTCTCTCAAACCTTTTTTAGCCTCTTTCTGCAGTGATATTGACAGACTGGAGATGCATTTAGCTTAATACACCCCAACTAAGGGATTACAGAAATACTGGCTGAACAGGGTGAGATTTGGCAAAACAGTTGATGTGGCAAAACAGCGTTTGGAAAAGTAAGCATTTCATTTGACCCAGAGTTTCTCGGTATCTGCATCAACCCCTGCCATATTGTTCAAAATGAAACACCTGGCTGTCCCCAGATGAGGAAATGGAAGTTACCAGTTGCCACAGCTTCCCAAATGCTACATGTCACCCTTCTCTGCCTCCTAATAATTCTTCCTCTCTTCCAGCAGTGCAGGAACTAATCGCCCACCCTTGCCAAGCAGAATTGCAGATGCAGAGCGCTGCAGTGACTGCTTTTGGCCCTTGTGTACGGATGCCTCTTCTGTCTACTAAATAAGCCTTTCTGACAACTAGGGCTGCATAGAGTGAGCCTGACCTTCCCACCCCCAAGAAAACAGCGTTACATATTGCTTAATTAAGATGATATCTGCAGGTTAAAAGTCATGTATTCTTCAAGGTCAGTTTAATATTAATGCTTCATACCAAAAAGAATCACAGTTTAAGGCCGTTTTATAAATGTGTACTGTACAGTGCAGTCATCCCTCTAGTGCCCAACCCTTTTCTGGGATGAACAAATGAAACAAAACAGATGAAACAAAACAACTCTAACATTCAGGACAAATCATTTTTTTTTTTTTTTAAATAAAGAAATGAAATGTAGTGTCCCTCATACAGATGTTATTTACATAAGCCAGACCAACAGAAAAAGCCTTGAATAGGAAGAGAGCTTGCAAGACTGGGTTCCTGCAGACGTACAAGCCACCAGGTACCTCACAGGTTAAGATAGTTGGGGTGGGGGTAGGGAATGTAAAACAGAAAACACCCGACTGGTTTTCTCATCACACAGTGGTCCATTTGTGGTTCCAGCTCTAGTGCAGAGGCAGCCACCGCTTCACCTGAGAAGGGGTTTTATGGGTGATGTACTGCTAAGCCCAATACTTAAATTGAAACAAAACTTAAGTCTTCTATGTAGAGATGAAACCTCTGGACTGTATAGGCCCAGCATGCCATTTCATCACAAGATGTGCTCACCTATCCTGAAGGATGTAGACAGAGGGAAGGGAGCACTTTTGTTTGGCTGGAATGGCAGGGCTGGAGCAGGGATGTTTTAATAAAGCATCCCTTTGAGCAGCAGTAGCTGCACTCCTACCATCAAGAGCCTTGCTCCAATACCTAGAGAAAAGCCTTCTGTAGAATAGAAAATGAGAAAGTGATGATAAGATCCATGCTTCCCTTTTTACTCATTGTTACCTGCTGTACCAAGAAGCCAGATTTTCCCTCACCTGAACACTAGGCTGCATTATTACTCTCAATGAAGCTTTTTTTCCCCTGCCTGATCTCTGCATGGAGATGCAATTATAAAAGCAGTATGGTTAGTATTTCTCCTTTTTAGACAGAGAAGAGGCAAGAGGAAGATGGTAGTTTCCTTTCAATGAAAAGATTTTCCCTGCCTTCCCTTGATAACTGACCACACAAGCAACAAAGGAGTGTGCAGAAAGTGCTTTTGCCTCTATAGGGTGTTTTGTCCAGCCACAAGGCCTGAGCCATGAGCTCTGGCTCAAGCAAAGCATGTTCAAGATCCACAGGGGGCTAGAAGAGGCCTCTAAAGATGTTCCTCAAGAAGGAAGAAGCATGCACATATTAGAGATAAAAAAACCAAAAATGCACTAAAATGGCACGTGTGTGCAGAGATCTTTTAGAAGTGCCTGGGTCTTGTAGAAAGAACTAAATTCCCTGGTATTTTGATAGAAAAAAAATACAATTCTTCCCTGCCAAAGAAACTAAAAGACTCAAAAAGGTGATTATGAATCTCACCCTCCCTTAAATGTATGAGACTACTCACGATTGGAGAACACCAGTTCTTAGCAGCAGCAGACCATGTCCTGCACTAGCAGACAGCTGTTTTGTTGTGTTTAAAGTCAAGTGAGAGATGCAAGAGATCTATATTTTAGTAAAAACTCAAGGGAACAGCAGCACTGGCACCAAATGCTATTTTAAAATCTTTGGCCAGCTCAAGAAAGCAACTTTCTTCTTCTCCTTCCCCCCTCTGTTAATTATCCAGATAAAGGTATTATTTCACACATGCATCTAAATTTAGTGACCAGTATAGAATAAGCCCTTCTGCATAAGATCAACCCTCACCTGGTGGGTTTTGTACATCTTTTTATATGGGCAGTGGGGGGAGAGGGATGGAAATCCTTTTCAACTACACCTGGCCAAAAAATTGGCAGGGCTCTCCTAAAGCAGCATTTTCCCTTTGTGGTAACTCACTAAGACAGCTTCTATCATCTACTTCTCTTGTAAGGTGTTATTGCTAGCAAGAAATAAATAAATAAAAGGGACTAATTTTACATTTGATGAAAGTTTTACAGCTGCTGAATAAGCAATCCTCCCTCTGCCACCTGTGTGATTTCTGAAGCTTCTCAGTAATCCAGAATTGAATAGGATCGTAGGAATGCATACAGTATTTAATGCAACAGCACACCATGGCATAGAAGAAATAATAGGCTCAAATTCAAAGTGTCCACAGGCCACCCCAAGAATGTGCTGCTAGAACCCCACTGGATACCAGCAAGGATTTCATTTTATTTTTTTTTTAAAGAGCAGAAAAATCTATTTAGAAATGCTGTAAAAGATGTGATTGAATCAATTATTGGAATTCTCATGGGTGGGTCCAAATATGCACACAGAAAAAGAAAGATTCAATCACTATCTTTAGACTCTATAATAAGCCTTGTACAATTGAGCATATCCATTTTAAAAGGTTCAATATCTTGATCACACAGAGTAAGGTACATATTTACTACAGGCTGAAGAAACCTCAAATCCCAGCTTCCTTCTGACCCATACTCTGTGCTTTTGGACCTTAAAGGTGTCACTTGAGCAGGAATAAATGTTCTCATATCTGGAGCTGAAATCAGGGAAGACTCATTGAGACACTTGCCACATTTAGGGAGAGAAAAACAAAACAAAAGAAAAAAACAAGTTTTTATAAGGAGACTTGGAGAGAGGCAGGGATAGCAAATACAATTGAACTACTTGTGGGTCTGAAATGTTGTAAGTAGCTCTTCTTGAAAAGGCTTAATGTGCAGGTGAAGGGGATTAAAATGGCAAAATAAACTCACATAATTCCATGATCATGTAGTTTATGCCACAGCTGAAGAGAGAATTATTCCATAACTGTCATGACCACAGAGGTGGAGCACAGACCTATTTGGTCATGTGTTGTGTTTATATGATCACTTCTAGCCAATACAAAAATCCATCTCCAGTGGACTAGATACACTAGAAAATAGTTATCTTTGAATATTTGAAAACCTTCATAATTCCAAATGTACATTTTTCTCGTTTAAAGTAAAATCAGCTGGAATGATTGTTTTGGGGTTTCTTGAGACCCTGCTTCTGAGTCTGAGTAATGCAGAACAGGCCAAGATCCATAAACATCTGAAAACGAAACAGAAGCTGATACTACTTTCATCCACAGCATTATATCAGCAGTGACAGTTGAGTAGCTACAGTCCATGCTGAAAGTGTTCTCGTTGCAGCATCAGAAATCCAAGTTGTGTTCTGCTTTGGTTAGAAAAAAAAGTAAGAATCTCATATCAAAAGGTCACTGCCCTTTGCACAAAGTATAACAACTCACCCACATTTAAAAGTGAAATCCCTCCCAGTCTGTATTTTGTACTTCTAAATCCTGTTAAGTGCTTTAAGATGATCTTAGCTAAAAGTGATCTCAGAAAATATGCTGCAAGTCCCAGGCAACCAAATATGAACACTGTGCCAGAGTTAAATCCTATGCTGTGCACTTATTTTTGGTACCTTTTCAAGGATGCCTCAGGTCCATCACAAGAACTCCAAATGTAAAACCTACAATGAATTCAGGTAACTAAAACATTATAGTAGGTAATGAAGAGGGCAGTTCTAGATCTTCAAAGTAAAGATGCCAAACACAGATCATTTGCACCACTAATCTGAGTGATTCTGTAGCCTATGGATGGAAGAGGAGTTTCAGAATGTATACAGCTGCATATACTGTGCCCTCCGAGACCTGCACACTCACATGGGCACCATCAGAAATGTTTCATTTGCCCGATGAAAAGTGATCTATGATTTAGGACTCAGGCATCTACATCTTCTGCAAAAAAGGTGTGTCAGAACTAAGCCTTCAATAGACAGATCTCATTGATCTGATGGAAGCAGCACAAAGACATCAAAGGAAGGAGGGACAGGACAGTTACTCCAAATAAAAGCATCTCTTACAGGCAATTTACCATACTCTTATCAAGGGGATCTAGTCCCGATAGGAAATGGAAGCTTTGATATTTGAAGGGAGGGAAAAAAGAGAGGGGCTTGTTTATTAGAATTTGAGATTGTAACTTTTATACCCATCATTTTTTTCCCCATTCCAAGCTAAGAAATTTGCCTGAAGATAAGGACATGAGATATGATAAACCAGGTTTTGGAAATGGAGGTCAAAGGAAAGAAAACACATGGGAAAGACCCATCCTATGCAAGGAATATCCTCTACTACTCTCCCTACTGAGAGAACAGCTGGTATCAAAACAAGGAAATAGGAGTGTGGGACAAGGCTGAAGTCCTGGGAGGCATTCTGCTTATGGCTTATGGAAGTAGACAACATATTGAAACAATGGTCTTGTCAGAGACATGTTAGCAACTCAGTTTAAAAACAAACAAACAAACACATACCCCAGAAATGCTAAGTTCAAGTTTTAAACACAGGTAAATGTAAAAGGAAAAAAAAAGCTTTGGTTGATTATCTGCCCTGTTAAATGCATTTTTAAAAGTTAACAATCAACAGTTCCTCTAAGAGGTCTCTGCTGAACAAACTGACTGGCCCATCACCCACTGGGAAGGTTAGATGCCTAGTAGCAAAAACAGAAGTGTGGCCACCACAGCACTGCACCACAGATGCTGCAGACAAGTCAGCTGGCAGTCAAGAGGCTCACGGCGTATATAAAGAGTCTGTGCCAGCTGCCAACAAGGGTCACTGTGATTTCACTGTGACAAATAAATAAAAAAAAGCAACAAGAAAAAAAAATGAAGCCAAGCACCTCTAGGGCCAGTCCCTGAAGAGACGGGAATCAAAGCTGTTTTTTTTTTTTTCTTTTCTTTTTTTACTATTTACAAAATACCATTTAGAGCTGAAGTGGCCACTTCAGTATTGTGAGGAAACATCCTTTTTAGCCTAAACAGTCATAAATGTGTAGTTCAAGGACTGTGGCACATTTGTGGCCGCAG
>NW_017728947.1:77592333-77647491 GCF_001723895.1 Crocodylus porosus
TCCCTCCCCCAAGGCACATGGAGGGAATTCAGTCTTCTGTTTCTTCATAAGTAGTCTCATCAAATGGCCGGTCCAAGAGGGGCACCAATCGGTGACGGGAATATTTCAGTTGCAAGAGGTCACCAACTTCATTTATTTCCTTTAAAGCCTGAGAAAAGAGAGACCATGACATAAGCAGAAGAGATTTGTGACTCAAAACACAGCTAACAATACAATCTTCCTTTCCGACTCCCCGACATATCCCAAGGCAACAAGACTACAGTCAAAGTGATCCTTTAGCTTTTCTGAGCAAAACGTCCATGCTAAAAGTCCTAGCTGTTTAGTCCTGTGACAGAGGTTTGTGGCAGAGACATGGAGGCCTCCCAAACATTCTCTCTGAAGAGATCAAGTCTCAGAGAAAGTGGTGTCATGGCGGTGCTTACAGGGGAACTGGATACCAAAGGACATTGCTACTGAGCTACAAAGCCTTTCACTTCTAGGTTACCAATCCAAAGCCTGACTAGCTCAGCAGGCATCATATGTTTACTAGATGCTACATAAGAGGAGTACAGCAAGTCCCAGTTTCATGCTTTGCATTAGATGGGGGTGGGATCTCTTTAAGGCAGAAGTCATCTCAAGTGTTTGCATACTGCCAAGCCCCAATCTCAAATGGGTCCTGTACTGAGTAATCCTGCAGCAGTGGTCTAGATCACTTTACACACCCTAAGTTTCTAAAACTTTGCAATGCTAGTTCTCAAATATTGGCAGGAGGTAAAGAAGAGGTCAGAAGGCAGACCAAAATCTTAATTTAATATTTTTCCCCAAAATCATGGCTTCTTAATCTTGTGATAAGAGCCCAACAATTTCTGAAGTTGTAGGGTTGGCATTATGAGCTTGTTTCCGCATGAATCTTTAGACTCTGTTTTTTAAACAATGCACCCAACATTCTTCATACATTCCATTAACTCATTCTGTAAGATGAATTTTCAACTAGTAAAATGTTCTGGTCCAAATGACCTGCTCTTGAGAATGGTTCTAGCATAACGGTTAATACTCTTACATGCTTTTTCTCCCTGGATGAATAGTTCAAGTTTTCATTCCTTTCAAAAATGGCCCCTTACGCTTGTTATACCTGGCAGCAAAAGTCTCTCCGCTCCAAAATCAGGGGAAAGCAAGCAGCCTAGAAGAAGCTGGACTTCACTGAAAGAGTGGGCATGTTTTACACGGCTTTAAGTGAAGGCTCCATATGGAAACAATTTAAGGTTGAATTTCTGTGGAAAGAGTCTGTTAACTGTTATTCTTGAACTCAGATTTAGGATTTTATTAATTTAAAACAAAAAGAACCATGTGACTAGCAAAGACTACAAAGGAAATGGCATCGATGAACTCTGACTTCAGGAAAGTGTAATATATTTTTCATCACAGAAAAAAAAAGCACCAGCCCACAGGGATGCAGGTTATGAGGAACTTCACTCTGATCCCAAGCCAAATAGTTTTGGAGGCGAGGAAGTTTTATTTACATAAAACAGTTACAAATTGTAACGCACAGAACTGCTGCCCATCATGTGGGTTTATTTAATAAGAACAAGGAAGCATTGCAAATATTACCATTATATGTAAAGCCTCCTGCTCCCACACTCCATCACTGAGTGAAATGTATTTAGGGAAGTGCCAGGATAATAGCACTAGCTAGGGCCAGGCATCTATGGGCAGGCTGTTCAATTCCTCTTTCAAGCCTTGGCTCTGACAACCTCTCTCTTACCCTACCAGAATTTGAATTTTTCCTGGACACTTTTCCAGTGCTTCAGAGGTGGTCAGATACAATGGCCAGACATAACCACTGTTGGCTATGGGAAACCAAATCCCCTTATTACCTCAGGAAAGCCACAACAAAGGTTCGTCTACACAGGGAGTTATTCCTGATTATCTCCATGTGTTGATGCTCTTATATTCCAGAATCAATAGAAGTATCTGGCATTCCAAAGCAGATTACACTCATTTTGAATGAGAGCTTGCACATATGAAGTTGATCAGGAATGGTTAATTAGCTTTAAATTCACACCCTACCTAAAGCTAGATTAATCTTCAGATATAGACAAGCCCTAAAACTAAATCACTTCATTTGGGAAAGGAAGTACTACCGAAGTGTAGTTCAGAGCACATCTGAACAAGATGGTGGTGACCAAGAAGGTACAGGAAAGGCCTGTTTACTATAGAACCTAGAAAAAGTAAGTTTTCTTCTGTGAGCGCAAGGGTACAGGTACCACTTGACAAAATAAGTAACCAGTTTTTTACCCAGGCATCCTACCTAAGTCAATGGTGCTCAACTTACAGGCTGCAGGCTGGACCCAGCCCCCAAAGTCATTGGATCTGGCCCATGGCATGGGGGGAAAGAGGGGGTGTGGAATCAGCAGCTCAGCCCAGTGTCTGCTTTACTACCCGGTGCCACACCACTGATTCCCTCCACAGTTCTCCCTGCCCTCTCCCTCCCCTTATGGCAGACTGTAACAGGATGGCATCCTAGGGGCCACTGTGATCTCCCCTAAGGCCCCCTTACCGTGCCAAGCTGCCTAAAGGGCACCCTCAATTCTGGGCCTGCCATGTCTTTGATGGTAAATGTATAATAGGAAGGCTGCCTTTCCATCCTCTTGGACACCATTTCTTGCTGTACACTGGCCCCGGCTCCTAAATCCCTTGTGGGCTCTGTTCTGTATTAGGTGTTTCGGGCACCCTAGCCCTATGGGCTACGCGTGACTCCAACCGCCCCTTTAACACGCCCCAAGCCTCGTTGATGGAACTGACATTCTTCAGTTGCGCTCTGCGCCCTCTCTGGTGCTCAGGCTCTCCGCAGGCCTGTCTCGCACTGCGCCTCACTGGCGCTGGTGTCGGTGCACCCCAACTGCTGTGTCCTCTCTGGCGCTGGGGTCCCTTAGAGGCCTCCTCCATCCCCTAATAGCCTCACCCAAACCACCGGTCTGTCTTAAAAAGCAAACAAAACAAGCCCCTGGGCTATAACGTAAATTCAAGCCAATCGGCTACATCATTCAAGCCCCCCCAGGGGCATTCCAGCTGTCGCCAATGTCAGAGGCTGTACCTGCAGTCAGGCCTCTCTCCTTTGCTTGCTCTGGAGGAGCTCCTTACCCCTTGGCTGCTGGCAGGGAACTCCCCTCCTGGCCTCAGGCCTGTAGTTTATATAGGCCTAGGGCCCTGCCAGCTGACCACATGCAGGTGCAGCCAATTCCCTCAGTAACTAGCTGTCCCAGCAACCTGCACCTGGGTTCTCATCTCTGCTCCAAGAGTAGCAGGCACCTTAGTGCCCTGCTACACAGACGCTACTTATTTTTTCCTTCGCTTTCTCCCTCCTCATTCTCCTAAGCCAGGCTTGTCCAACATGCAGCCCATCGTACGGCTCACCAAGGCATTTTTTGAGGCCCAAGGTGCTATGATGGGAAATGAAAGTAAACGCTGTTTACTTCCGTTCCCACCCCTTGTCTCTTCCCCAGCCCCTCAGCAGACTCCTAATGGCTGCTGAAGGACTGGGGAAGGGACAGGTTCCCACATGCACCGTGTCAGCTTGACGTTGCTGACGTGGTGTGTGTGGGAAGAGGAGTAGCCGTGTGCCACTCAGGACAGGATGAGCCCAGCCGGAGCAGCAGGGGCTCAGCTGCACTTTCCCCCTACCTGTGCTGCTCAGTCCCGAGCAGCACACAACTCCGCCGCCACTTCTGCTGGCTGGTGTTGACCTGGGCAGGTCTGTCCCATCCAGAGCAGCATGTAGCTGAAGCCAGATTCCCACATGCTGCTGGGGATGGGAGGAGCCTGGGCAGGTCAGCACTGGCCAGCAGAAGCAGCGGTGGAGCCATGTGCTGCTTGGGACTGACCAGCGCAGGTAAGGGGAAAATACAGTTCAGCCCCTGCCACTCCGACCAGGCTCGTCCCACCCCGAGTGGTAAACAGCTCCACCACCATTTCTGCTGACGGGTGCAGACCCGGCCGGGCTCCTCCCATCACCAGCAGCACATGAGAAGCCCGATTCAGCTACATGCTGCTCCGCATGGGACAGACCCAGCCGGGTCAGCACTGGCCAGGAAAAGTGGCATCCAGCTGAATCCTCTACTCTCATGAGATTTAGGAAAGCAACAGGATGTGAGAGCAACATGTAAGCAAAGACAGTGCAGGGCCTTGGAGCCATGTTAATAAGTGAGGACAACTGTGTTCCCACTTTGGTCAGTGACTAATTGTGGGTACATCTTCACTAGCTTCAAGCCACTCAAACCTGCTGCCAAAAAATAAACTCTTCCTACCCACTTACACTTTACCTGCTCTGAACTGGAAATGAAGCAGTGAGGGCCCTTCTAGGGTGGTCCAAGGACAGTAGAAGCAGATCATACACAGAGAGTGAGAGATGTTCTCAGAATGTCCTCACCACCACATTTCTTCTGAAAAGCAGGGATATCCCGAGGTTCATTTAATGTTTGTAAAATGCTTGGAGAGCCCCACATAGATGCACTGCATAGAAATGCAAACTATATTTTGACTTATTTGGTTGGCACCTTGGGCCGAGATTTTCAAAGTTGAGTCCAAAGGCCATCTTCCATTAAAATGAATGGGATTTAGAGGGCTCCAAATCTTGTATGACAACTTTGTAACATGCCTATCTACCCTTTTTGCAAATCTCAGCCATAGTTTGGAAGCTCAGCCAAAGAACATAAGAGCATAAAAAGTGCCATGCTTGGTCAGCCCAATGGTCCATCTAGCTCAGTATCCTGTCCTGAACAGTGGCAGAGGTGGATACTATAGAGGGAGAGTTTTGAACTGGTTAGACCCATTTCATTGTTACTTCCTGCAACTTCATTGGTGTCAAAGATCACATGACATCACTTCCTGATGTGATACCACTTCCTGTGAGGTCTTTGAATATGGCTTGCCAGCCCACTGGGTGATAAAAAGTTCATGATCCGGCCCCACAAAGGTTGGACACCCCTGTCCTAAGCAAATGCACCTTAGCAGATGTAAGCTCTTTTCCCCTTTCCCTGGCCTGGGGTGCAGCCTGGTTGAAAGCATCTGGTCCTCCTCTCTAAAAGGTTTACCACTACTGGTCTACATTAAAGGTCTCGATGATCTTCCGAGGTCCCTTCCACCCCTAATGTCTATGAAATCTATGAAAGGCAAAGATGACTGCCAAACACTATACAGGAGTTTAGACCATTGGTGCTCAACTTTTCAGCCCATTGTGATCAGTCTGCAGGCTGGATCCAGCATGTGGTCAGTCCCCAGGTATGATCTGGCATGCCAGCATGATCCCCATTCTGGTGTGATCCAGTACATGGGGCCACATTAATCAACCTGCAGGGCTCCCCATGGTCTTGATGTATGGAAAAGCAGGAGTGATGCTGCCACTGTTCCCCCACCATCAGATTTCTAGACCCCTGGGGAGTACCACAGGCTGTATGACAGTCCCAGGGGTTGCACTTGGCCTGTGGGCTAGAGGTTGAGGAGCAATGATATAGATTGACAGTGAGACTGTGGAGTTGCTTGGGTGATAAAGCAAATAATTACATTTAAACTTCTGCTGTAAAACTGCATGTCCCGTGTATGTGCACATATTGACTGTATTCCATTTAATACCATTACAGGGGTGCACCACTCATGATTTAAGTGAGCTGCGTAAGTTGCTTGTGTGTTCAAAGAGTCAGGTTTTCTAATCCTGCATAGATATGGTCTTGTGTGCCTTCTCTTACTGATTCCCTGCTCTCCCAAAGAAAACAGGATAGGGCCAGGTGTTGGGAAGGACCTCCTAAAAATTCTCCAGGCTTGATGCATGAAACTCCAGCAACCCCCTAGTACCATGCTGATGTATTGACTTGAGCAGAGGATGGGGGGAAAAAAGCTTTAATTTCTCCCTTTCATACATCTCCTAGAAGGCTTTTATCTAATCAGACTCAACTTCACTTGAGCTCTTATGGAATCACATCATGAAATAATAATGTCATGGGCTGCAGAATGGGGAAAGATTTGATGTGGCCCACAATCAGGTCACATGAATTAGGCCCGTTCTTCTAAAGAAAGTACAAATGAGACAAACTACCTGAAACGAATTTAGTCAACAAAATAAATGGAGGAGATGCAGTCCAAGCCTCCTGTCTCTGTTCCTTACCAGCATGCATGTCAGAGATGGCAGAGCTCAATCACCAGCCAATAAGGCCTTTACACAATGCAACAATCCTAACTCTAGCAGTGAAGTGATATGCCATGACCTGCATTGGCTCCTTATCTGATTATCTAGTCAGTCTTCATCTCTGACTTCCATTTCTTGTCATTTGTAACAGGAGCTTCCCCTTTGACAGGGGTCATGTTCTTAACCACCCCAAATCCGCACAAATTTTTGAATCATCTGAGAGATGAAAAGGGAGTTCCTTCAGGGAAAGGGATGGGCAGCCTGTTAGTTGGGTCACTGCAAGCTGTGCTGAGGAACGCTCTAGTATATTTACCACAGGAAGCCACCTTGCATTGTCCAGATAGGAACTTTTTCAACTCTGTCTACAATGCTATAAAAGCTTTTCATGTGCTAACAATGAACAAGCCTGGAAAAGAAATAAATAAAAAAACAACAACAGCCAAATGCTGTTTTGGTTTAGGGAAGGCAAAATACATGAACAAAAGGAAGACAAGATGAGACACTTACTGTATCAAGTATCTCTTTGGTATGAGCTGCAGACACGCAGAATCTGGCTCTGGATTCAACGATTGGGGTTGCAGGAAAACCCACAACCACAACACCTATATTCCGCTTTAGCATCTCGCGTCCAAATGCACTACAAAAGAAAACAATGGAGAATGTTTATAGTGGTACCAAAGACACACAGGCACAGCAGCAGTAAAGGTCTTTGTACACTAAGCCCCGCAGGCCTTCAGTGAAGTTTGTCTGCAAGACTGCAGTTCTGAGTGCCCACTGCCTTCTACAAGGTGGAATGCCTGCTCACAAAGGCCTCTTTTGTTCAGTCCCGAGGTGGTCTTCTTATAAAGGTTTCACTGTATTAAGTTCTAACAAAGCTGAAAGATTATATTTGGCAGGGGCTGGTCTTTTAGCAAACTGCTTCTAAGTGGATTTGTAACCCAAGCTTGAAAAGTCTCTTACAGAAAACAGGGACTTATGCTCAGGAGTTTTGACTATAAGAGGAATTCCCCCTTGCTGTCCACCCCCAAAGCAGAAGCCACTCCAGTTTCAAAAAGGATCATTTTCACCAGTTTAATTTAATTAAGATACATTGTGAAGTCACAGAGCCTACTTCAAAGTTTGCAAGGGTTTAGCATGGAACATGGGAATCCACACAGTAAATTTAAGCAGTGTTCTATCTAGTGCCTCTCCCGGGAGCTGCCAGTTCAAGATATCAGAGGAAGATGCACGAAGCTCAGTAGATGAACAGCATCATCCCAAATCTCCATCAGTTAGGAGATTTATGTTAGGCTGATTGAGATTTGTGTTGTGCCTGCAAGGGTATAAATCAGCCTAAGGGTTTTACCCATCCACATGGGATAAAGAAACCTTTTTTGCAGTTATATAAAGCTCTTGGCCTCAAGGCTTGGCAATGAGTTCCACAGATTTATTATACATTGTGTAACATGTCTTTGCATTGGTTTTACATTTGATGCCCTTCACTTTTTGTTGATTTCCCTTATTCTTGAAATGGAAAACATAAGAGGGGTCATCATGATCCACCTTCTTGGTACCATTATTTTGCATACAGCTCACATCCCCTTCATCTACTATACTGTAAATAATTTCAACACGAGTAACTAAAAAGTGCAGTCTGGGACATTATAAACTGAAGGGTTACCATCTTGAGACCAAAGCTACTTCAGAAGCTAGTGCCTTCAAGTGTTTCTTGGGGATGGAAGGGTGGGGACAGAATCCCATCATCTCAAGAAACATTCTGAAAAGTTACTTGAGACACGTGATATTTTCACCAGATTCCAGGTCACCTCTAAAGTGCACACACCTCAGAGAGTCACAAATCTGAATCCCAAGGGCAATACAACATAGAATTTACCTAGACTCTATTCTGTTTTTACTTATATAAGTAAAAAAATAAAACCCTTTAAAAAGTTAGCTTTCCAAAATGCTTCTTTCAAAACTGCAGACTGATCATTTAGAAAATATGGCAACATTCACTAAGCCTCAACAGTCACAGAAGCTAAGGAAAGTTAGCTTTGCCCCAACATGAAGTATGAGTCCCAGTATTCCAATATTCTCAAGTTTGTATGAAGTTGGAAATTCTCTCCTGCCAAACCTACCCAATTTTTGCTGGCATATACACCATCAAAGGTACAACAGGAGAATCTTCATTTCCATAGATAATGAAGCCCATCTCCTTCAGCCGCCTCCTGAAATACCTGGTGTTCTCTGCCAGCTGCTGAACACATTCCTTGCCTAAGACAACAAAATTAAAAGGTAAAATAATTAAATGACCATGGATCACATATAACACTGCTGTAGCACAACACCATATCTTTATTCTACCTATAGAATGAACACAGTTGGGCCAGTGTGGTATACACACATACTAATTGCAACATTTAGAAATTTAATTGCAATTGGAAGCACTTTCTGATCCTCTTCTCTCATCATTACTCTTGAACACAGCCCAAATTACTGTTCATTTCTTGGCTGCACTGCAGGAGAATGGTGTAGAAGCGATGACTTGCTTGTGAACTTTAAAAGTTGCTCCTTCCATAATGGCTAGGTTTGTATTGAGAGTACCTTGCAAAGTACTTATATTTGCTCCTATAAAGATTAATTTCAAAAAGTCCAGGGAACATTGGGAACCCTACAGTAACAAAGAGGGTTTTGCATATTCTTTATAAAGTTAGTAAAGAAACAACATCAGCTAAGATAATAGTACCCTTTTTTCAGGTCAAAGTGGCACACCTGAAAAGAAAGACCAACCAAGCAATAAATTCATGAAATATCTTCTAAACATGGGATTTTAGCACAGCAAACCCGAAGTTCAGCTCCTATTATGGCTTCCACAATTGCCACTAGAACATGAAAAATCTCAGACCATGCTTGTAGACATTGCCACAATGAACATATTCAGTGCCCAGAACCTAAGACTACTGCAGATACTCACAAACATCTAGGAAGAGCACACACCAACTGCAGAAACTTCTTCAAGCTAACAAAGGGTTTTCAAACCTGAAAGCTTGCTTAAAATTTTTTTCCCCCAAGTATTTAAGTTGGTCTAATAAAAGACATCAGATTCACCCAAAGAACCTTGTCTTATTCCTATAGCGTCATCAGAGCTCCGAAACTGTAGACAGATTGAAAATATGAAGGCAGAATTTATTATGGTGCACCACCCACTGGCACATCCAAAGAATGACTGCAGCTAGTTAACAGTTACTATGCAGTCAAAATCAAAATGTCTGCCTGAACTGAATGGCTCATCAGTCTAGTATGGGTAAGACACACCAGCCTTTGTAGCCAAAACCACACAGGGGAGTTGAGGCATCCAGATACAGTACTGGCACACAACTCCCCAGCCTGACTGACCAAGTTCCCCAGCTGGGTCATCTGAAGCAGCACAATGTATGGAGTCAGTGAGGCCTCTACAATCATAAGATCCTTTCGCACCCTCTGCCATCACACTCATACACACTCAGTCAAACCCAGACTGAGCCTTTTGTTACCTAAGGCACAGACAACTGATGCAGAAGAGAGCAATCAGTAGAGACAAACTCAGATAAACTGATCAAACAATCCCTTAAACTGATTGTTCAGAAGCTTGCAAGCATGCCTGTCCTGAAATGGATGTACTGACTGTTAAAAAAACAAACAAAAAAACAAACAACAACCACCAACACAACACATGCAGTACTACAGTTTGCCTACAGCAAGCTTTTACTCCCTCTCACCTAATAGGACAGTGACCAGGGATCTCCAGCATTTGAGACAAGATAGTGCTTTTATTTGTTTAGGATGGGCAGATACCAGAGCAATAGTGAAATTCAGATAGGTTAGATTTACTGTGTTTTATATCTGGAATTATGCCCAAAATTCTGTCTCACATTTTATGCTGAGAGAACCTGGGCCCTCTTAGCAGGGACAAAGTTTGGATAATTTCATCTGTTTGCTGCTAGACTTGCACAAGCAAGGATCCTGCTATATTACACACAGGGCTGTCTGCAGGGCAGTGCTTACCATTCTAGTAAGCAATGCTCAGCCATAGATGGAAGAGAAGACCACCCAAGGGGCACATTGGGCCTCAGAGAAGCAAAGTTTCATTTGCTCTGACCTGCAGCACTGTGGATTTAAGATCCCATGCAGTTCAAAGCCAAAAATATGCCAAATACTCCACCCACAACCATGCAAATCAAAAACCAGCATGAAAATAAAGGACAAAACCTCAGTGTTTGTTTTACATCCCAGCTTGTCCTTTGATGAAAGGTTAGAGTCAGTATTGCAAGCTACATACACCACCACGCTAAGAACAATGTCCTTTCTCCTCCTCCCCCATTAAGAGAATTTCTTTGGGAGAAAAAGCTCCTTCAGAGTTCCTACTATGCAAATCTAACTCCTTTTACTCTCTCCCCCTCAGCCCCACCCCCAATCACACTGTAGCACAAGAATACACATCACCTACCATAAAACTTAAAGTCTGAAGTTGACTCAAGTCTGATCAGTTCAACGTGCAGAATCCAAGTTTTCCCAAACTTGCATGTTACCAGTGACTTTGATTACTTTTAATTCCTATGGGCTGCCCAGTAAGAAGTTGGGGGGGGGCGGGGGGATATGCAGGTCTACAGTAAAAGGGGAAGGGGACCAGAGATAACTCCTGTTTTTTCTAATATTCTGGTGAGCTTCGGGTTGCTCAGGCAGTTTGAAAGTGCAAACAAGTGAAAGAGGCTACTTAAAGGCATACCCATACAAACCCAGAGCACTGAACTCATCGGCAATACTTTAACTACTTATTTAAAAAACAAGTCTGAAAAACATAACTCTAAAACCCCACTGCCATGAATAAGTGGTAAAAGTAATGGATCCCCAAGCCCTTCTCAAATCACTAGAAGCTTTGTGGGTTGAAGCCTAAAATAAAATCTCAGATTTAATGGGTTTCCTTTGTTACTTTCTTCCCTGAACTCTTCCCCATAAGAGATTCCATGATGCTAAACTAGTCTTTCTTCCTACCATTCATCAAGCAAGTTCTTACCATTTTAGGAAGAAGGGGGAAAAATGGAGGCACAGTGAAGGGGGGAAATGGAGGCACAGTAAGATTAAATAGCTTATCCAAGATCAGATAGTAAGCAATGAAATCAGAATTAGAACCCCCAGGTTCCCTTTCTTTGAAAATTCACGTTCTTTCTCCCATTGCAAAATATTTGGTAGCCCACACTAGTACAAATTGTACTCTACTTAGCAAAGCAATGGAGAGGCTGTACTGGAACCATTTTCAATTATGTGCCAGGCATGCTGTTTGAATACGGCCCACAAGATCAACAGAAAACACATCTGTTTGGGGTTTATCCACAGTTCAACTTGGTTCAGCTCCACTCGTGATAGTGACATTCAGACCAGTACTATAATGAGCTCTAATAGGTTGCCTATTAGTAGCAGCTTTAAACAGCATCCCATAGCCATGAAGGTTTAAAAGTAAGAGTGCCTAAGAATATGGCACCAGATGACATGCTTATCTGCACTACAATGCCCAACATTGGGTTGCTTCCTCTGGAATTAGCAGAGTGAACAACATTGTAGAAGTGGCCCCCCAAATTTTTGGCTTCTATGCCCAAAGTATCTGTCACTTAATTTTTAAGCTGAAAACAGCCTCTGAAGCACAGAACTTTGGCCATATTTGCTCAACTGCAGGCCTAGAAACACTGCTGGCTTGTAACCAGTCTGAGCAGCTGCAGTTTCTGGTGAAGAGTAACTTAATTTTTAAGGCCACCCAAACAAGTGCTGTTCAGACACTGTCCTGCCAACTGTCCACACACACACACACACGAGTTGTGCAACAGCTCTGTTAACAGTCTTTAATCTAAGGGAGTGGAATGTGGTGACTAAGGGGCTGAAATAGCTGACTGAACTCTTCAAAGAGCTGGACAAGAGCACTGGAAGCTCCTTTTCAGAGCAACTGATCTGAAACTACAGTGGAGACTGTGAACACATTGCCTACTGGGACTTGAATGGTGACCACTTTGCCCCTGATGTCCAAAAAATACAACCATCTCTTCTTTTGTCTCTGTTCCCTTGTAATACCCATTTCACTTACATGAAGGTCTCCTTGTTATTTAGTAAAATTCTCTTCTGCTAGTAAGATGAATATTATCATTTGGTATAAAGATCGCAGCCATCTTCAAAGGGCTGTGCTGCATAGCACTTTGTATTGTTAGCACTGAATTTCATCCTGTTAGCTCTAGCCCAGTTTTCGAATCCATAAAGATCCTTCTGAATTGAACTCCTATCCTTCACCATGTTTGCAATCCTTTCCAGTTTCATGTAGTTTGCAAACTTTGCTCAAGAATCTTGCTATGCCAGCATCCAGATTGTTAATAAAGTAAGTAAAGGTCACATCATCTAGAATGAGAGACCTGGTCTCTTTATAGCCAGCTCTCAGCTCTTACAGAAGGGTAGTATTGGTTGTGTGGCTTCAGCAGAGATGAGAAACAAGAATGAGGCGGTACAGGGAATCAAATAATTGTCTCTTCTTGGACAGCTAAGATGTGCCAAGACAGAGGTGGAAAAGTGTCATTCTACTTGACAGTATAAATCTTTCATGAGCTTTGGGTGACAGGATCAGTCATTTCAAACTGCTGCAGCTCTTGCTTCCTCACTGACAGTTGCAACACAACACCGCTGGTACAAAACTGACATCCGAGCACAAAATAGAAAGGTGGCTATAACCAAGCATGAACTAGAGCTGGCAAGTTGGTCATTTGACTGGTTAACTGATTACATATTTTTTGACCACACAAAGATTGTAGCAATCTTACAAAAAAACTAGAGGTTCACCAATACATCGGTCCCATATCAGATCGGCACCGATATAAGGAAAATTGACAGTATCGGCAATTGGCTTGTTTTGGCTAACGTGGCTGATGTCACTAATAAATGCTCCGCAGATATGCGCAGCTGCAGGACAGCATGCAGGCAGCCAGGAGCACAGCCCAGTAGTGTCTGACTGGTAAGTCTGTCGTGGGGGAAGGAGCGCGAGGAAGTAAGGGGCATGGGGGAGCAGATCAAGGCCTCAGTAGTGAGGGAGGGAGCGGAGCTGGGTCCTCACTGCCCAGCCAGGGCAGCTCATGGAAAGAAACCATGAGCCACTCAGGGAAGAGATGGTTCCTGCTGCTGCATGTACCCTGGGGGAGGCATGGGGGCCATGTGCCCCTGGATCTGTGTGTGGGGCGAGAGTGGGCTGCCACTGTGGACTGGGAGCTGGGCTCTTCCCAGCTGGGGGGGTTGGGCTGTGCTGTCCTTGGGGTGAGTGGCAATGGTGCTGGGGGGCAGGGGGAGGGAGGGTTACAAAGAATTTTGGGGTGGCTGCAGACCAGCCCGGTCCCCCCCACCACACCATTCCCAGCCCACCCACTGAGAAGAGCCCATTCGACGAGCTTTAGTTCAAGCAGCCCCACTGCCATTTTTAAGCGCCAGGACACTGATACACGAGATGCAGGAAGCTGGAACATGCCGAATAAAAAAAGAAAAGGATTTATGTCAGTGGTTTAAAATGCTTTGCATTATTACTAAATAACGGTTACCAGATTGGCATCAGCTGATATAGTTGATTAATAATCAGCTGTTGGTATTGGCCAAGAAAATCTTTATCCGTGTACCCCTAGTGATTAACCAGTTACTTGCATCTTAAAAAGTAACCCAGCTACACATTCATGCAATTAATGGCAGGATAAAACAGGGAATAAACTAAAGTCACTGCACAACTTATGTAATAACATTTCTGGCTAGTTTCCATCGCATGTTAAATTGAAGCTGTGGCTAGCATCCATCAGTCTTAGTTAAGTGAAGGGCTCCAATGCATTCTTGCAGCTTAGAGCATAGATCAGCTGACTGGTACTCCTTGCCACAGACACACCAGGCATGCTACCTGCCAGTGCAGGGAGTACCTAGGCTTTCCCTGCACCAGCAATAGGGAACAATTGAGATCTGATCCCAATTGCATCTTGTGCCAGGAACACGCGCCATAGCAGGAGCCAGGATTGTTGGGATCTGTCAGGAGCCTAGGCCTGTACATCTTGGCCCTTGTACTTGAATGCTATTGGGTGGCACAAAACCTGAAGCAAGGGAAAAGGAAAGACAAAACACCTGGTTGCACTTTTCCCAGCAGTTAATGTTTATTGCTAGCTTTTCATGTTTGAAAGCTTTAAAGACTTCCAGTTAAGCCTGAGAGGTGACTTTGTGTGTGTGTGTGTGTGTGTGTGGGGGGGGGGAGCGGAGATGGTAAGCTAACTCTTCTCTGATTCCTGAGAGAGGTAAAGACACGGATGGATAAGATGGATCATGTAAATATATAACAAAGGCAGCAATCTATGAAAATGACTTCAACATTTTTCTGAAAAAGCCACCACAATCATCTCAACAATGTTCCCATGAGAACCCCCTCTAAGCAGTTCAGATATGTCTAATGGAGTATCCATAGCACTCCTGGCACACAGTAAGTGTCACCCTACAAGGTCAGTTGTCCCTGGGTTGAAAAATAAGGATGCCTCACAATCACTTTTGAGGCCCCATCTGCTGCTACAATAGACAAAGGTTGTGCTGGCATGGGCAGCACTGAGTAGACAGCAAGTCTAAGATCCCACGGAGATTGTGATGAGTGAATGAGGTTGATCAATGAAGCAGCTATACACAAGAACCACCATCTGTTTAGGTGTTCATTGCTCTTCAGAAAACCAAGGTTCTTGCACTTACGGTTTGAACTATTCGATTAAGCCATAGTAAGGCGCCTCAGATGTCTGTTGTTTGCCAAAAGACAGATTTTACATAAATGCATGGGAATTTATTTTCTGTTTATCCAGAATGAGCATATGTTTGAACAGGGAGACAGATGTAAGGTTATAAAAATCAATCTTCATTGTGTTTTATACTCCCCACCCCCTAATTACCAGCACGGAGTCCAGGTCCAGCTCCCTGCAGTGGCAAGCAGGGACTGCTCGAATCGCCGAATAGATTCGGACAGCTTTGAATCAGTTCGGACCTTTTTATTGATCTCCTGATTCAATTTGGGTTTGGAGATTTGGCCATCAAATCAGACCGAATCACCTCCGAATCAAATCAGCTCCCGAAGCTTTGCACAGCCCTACTTAGTACAGGCTAAAACAAAGATCAGGTTACTGTTTTGTTACCATGGTCTAGTAGGACAAGAGTAGCCAACCTGCAGCATAGGTGCCACAAGTGGCACAGGCTGCATCTGTATGTGGCAAATGGCAGACCAGTGAGAGGATAGGCACCACAGTGGCATAAGTGGCACTACAGGAGGGCATGAGGCTTAATTTGTGGTCCTGGGGAAGCTCTTTGAGAAGATTATCAAGGAGCACATCTGTGATGGGCCAGCAGCAGGGATGATGCTCAAGGGCAACCATCATGATTTCATTAGAGGCAGGTCCTGTCAGACCAACCTGATTGCCTTCTCTGATCAGGTCACAAAATCATTGGACGCAGGTGTTGCGGTGGATGTAGTCTTTCTCGACTTCAGGAAGGCCTTTGACATGGTCTCCCACCTCATTCTCATTAAAAGCTAGGCGACTGTGGCACTGATGCCTATACAGTCAGATAGATTGCAAATTGGCTGAGGGGTTGTACTCAGAGCGCGATCGTGGACAGGTCATATTTGACATGGAGGGAAGTGGGCAGTGGAATCCCAGGGCTTGGTCCTTGGGCCCGTGCTGTTCAATTTATTAGCGACTTGAATGACAGGGTGAAAAGGAACCTATTTAAATTTGCAGACGACACCAAAATTTCTGGTGGGGGGGCACGCTAGAAGCGAAGGACAGATTACAGTGGGACCTGGATAGGTTACAGGGTGGGCAAATGAAAATAGGATGGGATTCAATACTGACAAGTGCAGGGTGCTGCACTTAGGCAGTAGGAACTAGCAGCATACCTATAGGCTGGGGAACTCCCTTCTTGAAAATGCAGCAGCAGAAAGAGATCTTGGAGTCATTATTGGGACTGGGAGAGACTTTGTTCCCTCAAGCACTTCCCAAAGTAACAAGGAACAACGGCCATAATTTGTTAGAGGGTAGGTTTAGACTAGACATTAGAAGGTACTATATTACAGTCAGGGCGGCTATGATCTGGAACTAACTTCCAAGGGAAGTGGTGCTGGCTCCTACGCTGGGGGTCTTTAAGAGGAGGCTTCACTTTTACCTAGCTGGGGTCATTTTAGCCCAGTTTTATCTCCTGTCCAGGGCAGGGGGTCGGACTAGAAGATCTACAAGGTCCCTTCCGACCCTACATCTATGAATTTATGAAAAACTCTAGCTTTGGGCCTTTAAAATTTTTATTTCAGGAACTTAATGGGCAATGAAGACTTGGTTATATAAATTATCTCCCATAAGCTTTTCTACAAAAACTACTGTATTTCTGAAAGGGTTTAGCTACCATTCTGTTTATTACTCCCAACATTTTCTCAGGAATAGTTCTATCTAACATTCCTAATATTAAGTCTTTAGGGTTAGACGTTTCCCTGGAATATAAGCATGTACTTTAGTTTTTGCTTTGAAAGCGTGTCCTATTTAAATTTACCTGTTGGAGGAGCCCAATATTCTTTTGCTGATGCTAATAAAGAATTTCTACTGAGCTGTCTGAAACTTGAGATCACTTCCTGAAGGCCTACTCTTACGCAGTTTTACAATACTAACAGAATAAGCCAAGTCACTTTCCGTACAAACTAGGTGGGTAACTACCACATCGTTCCAGAGGACTTATATAGCCAACTCATTTGGCTTTTAAGTAGAAGCAAGGCGACGAACCAGTTTTTATTGCCATGAACGCAAAGTTTTCGTCATATAGGTTACAGCAACTTCTCTCTTTCTTGTCAATCTCTCCAGAAAGGAAGTCAGCCATGACTTCTCCTAACACTTGTAAAAACTAAGTAATTGGTTAGTAGCAACAAGTATAAGCATAAGAGCATTTGACTGCAAACAAGAGTAATGAACACTAAAGCTACCTTGTTTTATTAAGAGTTATTTCAACTAAAACTAGTAATTGGAAACTAGATGCAATATAGGCAGAGCAATCCATTCAAAGTAGCAATGGATTTATATTGGTGTTAAACACAAACAAAAAAGTCAAACACTTTGAAAATACGGGTGTGCAAATGCCATTCTGTAGTGTTTTTCTCGCTGAGAGAAAAACAAGTTCTGTATTTAGTAGTTAGAAGAGGAAGGGTTATTAATGTAGCACAGTAACAAACTTTTAGGCACATGCAGAGAAATGGATGAAGCTCAGGATTTTAAAATTAGCAAGTACAATGGAGCTTAGGAGAAAACACAACAAAAAACATATCTATAAAGGCCCAAAACTGAATGAATGATCAACATTATCATGGTGGGGCACATGTGGCAATGGAAAGCTGGTTCTTAACAATGCCACACAACTCCTGTCCTTAGTTCAACATGTCAGATCCCAAACTACTCAATTGGCCAATGTTTTTGAGCAGGGGTTCCCAACTCCTGGACTATGGCCCAATGCCAGGCCGCAAAAGGGTCAGTTGCCAGTCCACAACCGGACGGGCAAACTGCAGCCCCACAGAGCCAGCGGAGAGACCACAACTCCTTCGACAGGGCCTGTAGCAGCAGTTTGACCCCCGCCCGGCGGGTGGCAGTAGAACTAGCTTCATCTGTGTTCCAGCTGGAAATTCCAGCCATGGGGCTCTGCGCGATGGTCTGCAGTTTGTCAGGCCATGACCACTTCCGGTCCACAGTTTGCCGGGCTGTGGCATAAAAAGGTTGGGAACTGCTGTTTTTGAGGACTGAGCCTTTAGACCAAAGCACAGAAGAGACTAAATGGTTATTTACCCTAGTTACTATAGGCATAATCAAGTACAGCCCACTGAAAGGATGCATGCCTCTCATACACCTAAGACTGGATTTTTTTACTAGCAGTTTTCATCAAGGTTCTGCATGTGCCCTACACTTCCTCATATTTCCCAAAAAAGAAATGAAGATCATGGCAGCTACAAAGCCTCCTTAAGGTCTTTTGCAATACAAAGCCCTACTTCTCAAGCTTCAGCCACACAAGATGGAAGTGAGAGTTACAGCATCCACAATAACTACATCAGCTTCAAGTACTACAGTCACTGCAGGATACAGTAATTGTTTTTTCCTTACAACTCTGTCAGTGTAGATCCTACTGTAAGTGATTAACAAGCAGTATCCCCTTCTCTGTAGTCAATCAAAAGGGGATTCAATAATGTCTGCAACTGGAAGCTCATGTCTTACGAAAATCTTACCTTTTTTATTTTAAAAATAAGCAATTTATTAGCAGTTCACTAAATGGTGTTTTTTGGGGGGTTTTTAAAGAGAAATTTGACTGTTCCCACCAACACTGAGGATGCTCTAAAGAATTAAGGCTGTCTAATAACGCAAAGCCAGTATATATACTGTTTCTCACTCAGTACTTCTTTCTTATTGGTTTGAAGTGCACAATACAAGCAGGCTCATTACATACCAATTTGTTTCCTTTAAATCTGTGTTTATACTTGAACACTTAATTATTTGATATTTAAAAAGTAAACATTTTAGTAGGCTTGAACCGATAAAGATTTTTTTGGCCAATACTGATGGCCGATTAACCAGCCATATTGGTCAATACCAATCCGGTATGCAGCCTTGGAAGCTTGGGGAGCAGCGTGCAGATTGAGGTCCCCAGGTAAGGGAGGGAGTGGGGCAGGCGCAGGGGCAGGGATAGGCTCTGCCCAGTCATGGCAGGACAGGGCACAAGATGGAGCCATGGGGGGATGGGATAGCTCCCCATCACTGCACACCCCCCAGGGGAGGCATGTACCCCCCTGATTTGTGTTTGGGTCGAGGGTGGGCTGCCTGCTGTGGGCTTGGGGTCAGGGGCTGTGCCACCCTCTTCCTGGTGGGGGGCAGCAGCAACACTGGGAGAGGGACTGGGGGGGGGACGACAGCAAATTTTGGGGTGGCTGTGGCCCACCCTGTAAGCCCCCTCTCCCAGTGCCGCCACTGCCCACCCCGAGTTCAGCCTCGGCCCAGCCCACCCCCCACAAGGAAGAGGCTGGCACGGCCCCCTGCAGCCAGCCTACCCTCGCCCCACATACAAGTGTGGGAGGCATATGCCCCTCATGCCTCCCCTGGAGGTGTGCACAGCGATGGGGAATCACCCCTCCCATGCTCCCCAGACTAGCTGCCCACGGCTGTCCCACGCCCCGCCCCAGCTAGGCAGCACCTGCCCCTGCCCCTGCCTCAGCCCCACACCCTCCCTCACAATGAGGCCCTTGATCCCCACCCCCAACAGACTTATCAGCTGGACGGTGCTCTCCATGCTGCCCAGCTGCATTCCTGGCTGCATGCATGCAGGATTTATCACTGACATTACTGTCTACACTGGTCAAAAAAGCCAATTGCGGATGATGCCAATTTTCCTTTCATCAGTGCCGATCTGATATGGACTGATATACGGGCGCACCTCTATATTTTAGTCTGCAAATTTCTACTGATGACCTGGTTAAGTACATTAGACATGAAAGGTCAAAGTGCAACCCATGATGTTCTGAGGAGCATGTCAATATACATGCATGCACAGACTAAATTTGCACATTGTCAGTTCAAGTATACATACACACTCCTAAAGGGTCTGTCAAAGCAAAAGTAAACCAAAAAGCCTGTCCCTCGACTTGATGTTTCCTTTATGTCCTCTGCTATTTAACAGCCAAAAATCTAACAATCTTTAGGCAAATGAAACAGGAAAAGGAAGTCATTCTGGCTAAAACTTGAGTTTTCCTGGCCATTGGTTTAGAACAGATCTGAAAAGTTATAGGAACACTTTTTACTGTTTTACAGCAGGGGCTCAAAGTCTGCAGAGTTGGCAAGGATCATATAGTGTTGCTGCCTTCTTTCCATCCGTTTCTATAGCTTTTCAGAGAACCACAGTGGACCTGCTTCCATTAGGGGCTACTGTTAAGAAAAAAGGAAATTGTAGCCATGCTCAGGCGGTGGAGCTGCCAGCTGCTAACAGGAAAGGAATGGCCAAGGGAAACAGAGCAGCAGTAAGAGTCACAGTCCCCCTCTAATGCCAAGTAACTCTTTAGCCATGGTCCCTACTTTGTCCGAGCTGTTTTTTTTAATTTTATTTTTTAATAACCTTGCCTGCTCTATGACAGAATTTATCCCATCCCATGCTGGAACCCTGATCAGTCTAACCATTGGGAAACACTAGATTTGGTGAGACCAAGTTATCTTCTCTGCACTAAAACCTATTCTACACTAGAACTCAAATACTGTTGACAGAACCTCTGAGTGCATCTATACTCAAAGCTTCTCTGGAGCTCCAGATCCTGCCTTCCTCCCCAGAGTTACACCAGCTCTGACATGAAAGAAGGCTTCTACACCATCCAAGGCACTAGCCTGAGCTTTCTGCTGACTAACCCAGAGTTGTTCCACAGGGCATTTTGCACTCTGTTAACAAAGATACTGAGTGGAGCTGTTGGAAGTGCATGCTTATGCACCTGCTCTAACATCCTGGCAAGAATGGCTTGTTGGCAAAGACCTGGTACAATCATCACCAGTGTGGGTCCTTTAACTGATTCTGAAGCTATATGATAGATGTTAAGTACATGACCTGACATAGCAGGGGAGGATAAGAAGGCAAGGGGCTACATATGCATTTCAAAGTAAAACCTGTAAGGGGCAAGACACTGGAATACCGAAGAAGCAGACTCTCAATGTGTGCAAGTCATGAGAGAAATGGGATAGGTGAAGGACCCAAGGTGGAACAAGGAGTTGCAGATCCCTATGAATACCCAAGCAAAGATGAGACCTGTGGGATCACCTTAGGCAACCTGTGGATCCTCCAAAAGACACTTTCTGAATACCTAGCTATAAGGAGACATTCTGTCCTCAGGATTACATAAGACTCGTACAAGGATTTCTGTTGCCTTTTTTGTTTAGGCTAAATTGTGTGTGTTGTCATTGGGTGCATCTACATGTGCAACTAATGCACAGAAAGCCTACTACACAGTAAGCTTTCTGTGATACCATGTCTACATGTGCACTGGTCAGGAGTAAATCTGCTCCCAACAGGAGCAGGTCAGGGGAGTAAATCTGCTCCCAACAGGAACAGTTCTCTTACCATATGACAACCAGGGGGAGCTCTAGACTCCCCTGGGTGCTGGCCCCAGGCTAGCAGGGGATACCAGGGTCAAGCTTGGGCTCCAAGGAGGCAGCTGTTTTCCAGCCTTGTGCCCTGATCCACCAATCAGGGCAGAGGGCTGGAAAACAGCTGGGGGGGCGGGGGGAAGGAGAAGGGATTTCCCAGCCCCCTACCCTGATTGGCTGGGGGCAGCCAGTCACTGGCTGGGTGGAGAATCCCTCATGAACAGAACAGCTCCCCAGCAAGAACTCCCCAGTCCCACAGCTACTCAGCTCCCCGCTCCTGTGGGGACCAGAAGCCCCACAGCACCGGGACAGGGGACGTGGGGACAGAGAGGGACCCAGTACCTGCACCAAATGGCTCTTGGCTCTTTGGGAGAGCCAGGAGCTGAGCAGCACCAGGACCAGGCCCTACACAAGTTTTACTGCATAGTAGTTTACTACCTGCGTTTGATATAGACTGTGGGGGGTTTTGCCTTCCTCTGTAGCGAGGGGATGGGGGATGTGGCTCTACCTGGGATCTCTTGAGCATATTTTGACAACATTTCAAAGAAGCGGGACATTAGCTGCCACAGTTCCCCTGCTTCACTTGTGGCAGGTTAGGGTGTTAGGTCTGTGTTATGTCAAGCTGAGGGTAGTCTTAGACAGAGTTTAGATGATGGTTTGGATAGGGATGATCCTGCTTCAAGCACAGTGTCAGATTAGATGACCTCTGGAGGTCCCTTCCAGCCCTACTTCTTTATGATTCTATGAAGAGACAATCATGGGCAAAGCTGTTAAGGGCCCAGAAGGAGGCAACATTAAGTTTGACACAGCTGGCAGGATAAACCACAGGAGGGATTTAGAAATGGAGCTGGGGAGAAGTGAAAAACAACTATGGCAGATGTGCCTGATATTGACACACATCCCCAGGAAACAGTTTATGGCCAAGGGAAACAGCCTGAGAGGACTGAGGGGACTGTGACTCTTACTACCCTCAGAGTAGCTAGGTATTCAGAAAGTCTCTTTTGGAGGATCCACAGGTTGCCTAAGGTGATCCCACAGGTCTCATCTTTGCTTGGGTATTTATAGGGATCTGCACCTCCTTGTTCCACCTTGGGTCCTTCACCTATCCCATTTCTCTCATGACTTGGGCACATATGCACATTGATTGCAAAATGCCCTGTGGAACAACTCTGAGGGGACTGTGACTCCTACCCTCAGCCTGACAGTTCATGTTGGGACTCTATACATCTGTCACCAAACTAAAACCAGTTCCAGAGGAGTCCAGAGGTGTCCAAGGAACAGCTGGGCGAGAGCACTCTGTGCACTCACTGAGTTTACATACAGTGGCGAGACTGAGTCTTAATCTTGGTCCAAGACCCAGAGGAATATTTTGATGTTTGTGCTTTGTTTGTTACTGCACCAGCTGCAGTATGAGAACTTCAGAGAGCCAGACTGTTTCCATCAATGACTGAGGTCAACAACAAAAAACATGCATGACACAGCTGGGGAAAAAACTACAGACATGTCTATCACACTCACTGATCACTTCAGGCAGCTGCTCTGTGTGTACTGCCACTGATGTGGCAGCTACGTATGCCCTTGGGAGGGCTAAATGGCAGCATCAGCAAAGGCAGTTCACACAGCACTATGCCCAGGTAGTCAGCTGTAATGCTCTCAGTACTCTTCTAATGCCATGGGGGAGGCCTAGGTTGAAAAGCTTAGGACTGTCTACATTATCTTTTCTTTAAGACTGACTCTCACTTAACACCAATACAACTATAAAGCAAGCAGCATTTAAACCAATCCACCCCACCTAACCTTGCTCACCATATGCCTGCCACTTAGATAAGTCTACAATTAAGAATCATTGACTTGTCCATGCACAGAAGAGTGCAGAAGCAGTCAAGATTATCTCCCCTCAACCTTTCCAGCCAAGGACAGAGATGGATGAGAATACTTTGCATCCTGGGTCCTTTCTAATGTTACAGAACTGAATCTGAGACTACTTGCATTGACCAGGTATAACCACAGATTATTCCAGGCATCCATGCTACTAAATATGTCAAACGGGTTTAAGTTTTGCTTGTAGTCCCCAACTAATACTGTTCCAGATCTTTTCAGCTTGATACCTTCTGGGTACATGCCCCACAGCTTGTGGCAAACACAGCAATGCCACAGAGCACCTATAGCAGGAAAACTAGCAAACCATTTTAGCAATCTGTCCACATAGGCACTGTTTGGACAAAACCACTATTTAGCACCACACCTCCTCACAAACACAAAGCTTTTAAACCAAGTAACAAGTGCCAGGTTCTCCACACTTGATCCCCAGACCCAGAGATGAGAAACTTACAGTCCCACCACAGAGTCCAGCTCCTATTTGTTCCGACTAATGATCTAGTTTCCACATCCTCTTTGTTCTAGGTAATTCAGTTTCAGTACAGTTATGCCAGCATAGCATTTAAAATTTCCTTTTCTGCAAGCAACTTAGCCTCCTGTGGGTAATATCCAAGGGGACAAGACCGTTAACTACAAAATAAGTTCTGCTGCAGACACAGATGGTCTGTGTGCACATGGTTCATTATCAATGTAACTGTCCATATACTGAATTCTTATTATGAGGCTTACTGCATGCATAATATAAAATGAGTGATACAGTGCAAGAGTGCCAGGAGAGGCAATGTTACACTTCAAGTTTCAAAAGACATTAACCTGATATTGACAACCCTGGGTTTGTAAGTCACCTTTCACGAGACAAAAACCCTGCAACACTTCCCCCTATATTCTTCTGTCTGCAGTCTCAATAGCTTCCTCATGTGCCAAACCACCAACTATATCCACGTACTAAGTGAGGTACCTAGTCATTAGTAAGTACATTTAAAATTTCCTCTCATACCTGAGCTTTTGAGATGCAGGATTCCAGATGGCAAGAATTAGGGGGAAATGGTTCTGTACCTTCCACGTACCCTTTTGCATTCTTGAACCTGAAATGTATTTATTTTGCTCAGATGCCAGGTGTAGTAAATGGACTTCAAATCTGCACCATTCACTGGCTGAGGAGGGATATAATTGAAGTTAGACAACTGGCTCTCCTCCTCCTCTGGAAAGTGGTTTGTTTCACTGACCTTTTTTCCTTTCACCATAGCTAGGAACCTACTTCAATTAGTGGTTTTGCAGATTTTGTGGAAACTGCGAAGTCCTGGATTGTCCACAAAAATTAACAAAAACCCTATAAAAATAAAATGCTAGCTCCCTAGTGGGAGCCAGCAGTCCTTGGTGCTGGGAGGGGAAGGCACCAGCTGGTGCAGTGGCATGAAGGGCACCAGACAAGATAGCAGTTGCCCCCCTTGTCTGTCCTCCCCACTAATCAGCACCTAGAAGCAGAGCTGCATGAAGGGCAGCCAGCAATCAAGATGGCAGCTGCACCCTTGTCCCTCCTCAGTGCTGAGGGGCGGGGCCTCTCTGTGAATCAGTGCCAAGGTGTGGGGCCACCCTGAAATGACCACAGAATTAGAACTTTACACCGGGATCAATCCACAATTTAGGTAGACCCCTAATCCAGAATAATGGATTGCTGTGCGTCTTGTTAACCATTCAACTCAAGTAACATGACAGATAGTTAAAAGTCACAATTCAATATGTTCCTTTTCATGATTAAGAGCTGGTAGAACTGATAATCTTCTTACCTAAAGCTGCAAAGGGTGCTGATAGAGCAGAAATACACCCATCTGCACCTAAAAATCAGAGCTTTCTACTGAACACCATTCCTCTAGTTGATGCTAATAATTTAAGTTAGTTTAAACTAGTTTAATAATCAATCACAGCCAACAATCAAATTAAGTTAATAATTAAAGATAGATTTAATAATTTAGTTTAGTAATTAAACCACAAGGATGGTCAAGACTCCTGGACTCTTCACAGTTCTTCCATGACTTACGGGCATTACCATACACATCTGTGAAACGCATCTGATGCTTAGCATACATACAATACATAAGACTCATTGCTGCTATGCAACTGCTTTTGCTTTTCTCCTTGGACAGGTGTTCCCATCTGATCTGACTGGGTGAACTCATGGGTCTGATCACATGCAAGCTAGAACATCAGTTGGGCATTCTTAGTCTACTTGGTATCTAGCTAAATTAAAAACAAATTCAACTGAAGTGTTTTGGGATGCTAAGATAAAACACACCAGGTACCGACTGCCTTTAGCTTTCAGCATCTCCCTCATTTAAAATGGACAGTTTATTTTATCCCTATTATGAAAGGCCTCTCTTAATCATTATCTAAGAACATTACCTAATGAATAAAGATGTGGAAAGCAGCCAAGGGGCCTGCACCATGCCTTTTCAGACTGCTCTGAGCAACCTCCTGCAATTAGATTAGAATTTCAAGGTTTTATCCTTCTGACCATTTGTAAACGAACAGCTAAACTAAAATTTTATTTCTTTGGGCTGTTTGCTCACCAAAATGTCTTGCATTCCAAGTGTGAGGCATTTGGCCCAAGCTGTTTAAAGCTGCTGAGGTGTTTTGCCCACATGAAAAGTTGAGAGTCAAGCTGCCAAACCCCAAAATAACATACATCCGCTTCCACCATGTGCCCTGGCAGCCAAAGAGAGCAAGTCAAGCTTGCCTGGGTACTTTTCTCATTATACATAAAATGATCTGCTGAATTTAGTCAACTCAACGTAGCTTCAGAGTTGTTTTAACCTGTAGCCAACTCCCAGATGTATGTTCAAAACGCCTAGCCCTAGAAATAACAAGCAGAGCAAAGCAAGGTTCAAAGTAATTTCTCTTTACATTTGAGTTCTAAACTAAATGTTATTCATACCACACTGTGTAAATGCAACAGTAAGGACTCCAGCTCCAAAAACAGAACTGGTAGGGAGCAGGGAAACTGATATTAAGGGAGACTACTGCTTCTTTTGAGAAAGACGCACACAAAGATGTTTTAGTCTTTTAAATTAGGGGTATAGGAGTCAGAGGGTCGCAAAAAGAGAGACTAGATATCTCTGTGGGGTTAGGGAAGAAAAGTCCCATCAGCAAAAATATGTAAATATAAGTGGGTTGTAGAAAAAGTTTCTGAAACGTGGAAAAAAACAACTTTGCATGAGAGAATTTAGAACAGAGTTCCAAAGTCAGGAAAAAAAAAATCAGCTAGAACTGGGATAGATCATACACTATATATCACACCCTCATGAAATTTAAAGTATTGTGTTCAACAATTTCACTCAGAATCATAAAAGAGTAGGGATAGAAGGGACCTCAGTAGGTTACCTAATCCAACCCCCTGGTCAAAAGGCAGGATCATCTCTGCCTAAACCACCCTAGTTAAGTGTCTGTCTAATTTGCTCTTAAAAACTTCCAAGGATGCATATACAACAAGCTTTCTGGGTAGCCTGCTGCAATACTTAACCATCCTCACAGTGAGAAAACAATTCTTCCAAATAGCCAACATAAATTTATTTTGCTGTCTCAGAAGCTAGTCTTTTACAAAATATGCCGTCAACCTGGACTCAGTCCCCCTACCATTCCTTGTGATAGTAAAACTGCATTTTCCCTTTCCTTCTGTATGAAATCCCCCACACAAACCAGGGTTATTATAAAACTAACTGCACATAGAGTCAGGGTGGATTTGATTTAAATAACAATTTAAATCACCAATCAGGAAGCCTCAATTTAATCACTGTTTTCTATAAAAAGGGCATTCTTCTAGTTTGATATCCTTTATTTGTTTAACTTCTTGAAGCTTTGCACTTTTAGAGAGGTAAGGACTTGACTAGGGGTACACAAACTTGCAGAGAGACAAGTAAGCTGATGGATAGGTAATCAGGTCTGTTCTCTCTCATCTCCATATACTGCCGTTAACAAGAATGTTATCTCTGAAGACACAAATCCACAGTTTGAAAAGTGAAACTAAAAATCACAGAGATGCTTAGTGGGATCTTTTAGACCAGTAGTCATCAATCAGTAGATCGCCTCTGACAGTCAATTTCAGTCTAGGGGGCTGAGTGCGTGTGAGCATATGTGCATGCAGGGCCTGGGACGGGTGGTGGGACAATCAGAGCCTGGGTGCCTGGTCCAGGGGAATGGGGGTTCCCACTTCTGTGCGCACCACAGCAGAGGCCCAGGGGGCATGTTTCTCCCCCGCCCCCGGATCTGTTTGTGGTGGAAGCAGCTGTCGCTGCATGCTGGTCTCTGAGCCCTGAACCCCAGGAGCAGTGTGATGCTATGCACATCCTGCTGCTGGGCGGGCAGGGAGCACTGCTCAGGTATATGCTGGGCTGCACTTTAATTCAAAAAGTGACCATGTGCTTAAAAAGGTTGAAACACTGTTCTAGACTGAGCACTGAGTCAAGTGGTTTTCTTTAAATCTTTATTAATTTACAAAGGAGCCTTTGGAACGCGATAAAATTGGACCCCTAACATAGTTATGGCTTGTCGTAATCTATTTATAAAACTTTTCTAAGAAGATTACATGAATATATTGTCTCAAATAGTACAGGTTTCCCCCAATTTATGCAGGTTCTGTATATGTGAATTCGCTCTTATGCAATGAGCAATTTTAGACCCATTATTTGTTATATGCGAGGTAAATCTGCTCTTACACAATGGGCGTAGGCGCCTCCCCCGCCCAAGCAGGTAAGTCTGTGGGGGGCGAGGAGAAAGGGAGCAGTGCGTGGGACAACAGCAGGCTGCCACTGGCACTGGGCTTTTCCCGGATCTTGGGGCAGGCTGCACCAAGTGCTGGGAAGAGCCTAATGCCACTACCGGCCCCAGCCTGCAGTGGCCAGCCTACTGTCATCTCAAGTGCTGATCTGGGGGCATGCGCCCCCTGGGAAGAGCCCGGCACAGACTTGCAGTCTTCTTGGGGGCACAGAGCAGCAAGAGGTGCCCCCCCCGTGACGGTTTCCTCTGCAGGTGGCGCCAGCCACTCCCAAGGCCGCTGCAGCAGGGGCTAGGGGGAGCATAGACAAGCTGTGCTGTGCTGCGCTCCAAGCCTTCTGAGGCTCTGCTTCTTCCCACTCACCCCAGCCCCTCCTGCAGTGGCCCTGGGAACAGCTAATACCAGCTGCTTACACCAGGGCACAACACAGCTCAGGAGCTGGGGTGAGTGGGGACAAGCAGAGTGCAGCCATGGAGGAACAGGCAGAGCACAGTGCAGCCCAGCAGCTGGCACCAGCTGTTCCCAGGGCTGCAGCAGCTGGGGCGAGTGCTGCTCTGTTCCCTCTGCTGTGCTCCCTTGTGCAGCCCTGGGAGTAGCATCCCTCCCTCCACCCCTTCTCTAGTCCCAGCCTCACTCCCTCACCCCCATGGGAACCTAGCCCTATTTGTTATATTATAAAGTGGGCTCGCTTTATACAAATTCAATTTATACGCCATTGTCCCAGAATGCATGTACTGCGTACATCACGGGAAACCTGTATATAATTACAAGTTATAAATCCTATCCCATGATGATACTTCTGAGCTTTACCATATCTTAAATTAAAACTCTCTTTATATAGGTTTATTTTTTTTAAAGAGCATCTTAACAAAAACAAAAAATAGAAAAAGATTAAATTACAAAAATTTAATTAAAAAAATCTTTTTTTTTTTAATTTAAAAAGAAAAGATTTTTATCCACCCTGCACAGAGTACCATCAAATGCATAATGCAAGCTCTGAAGAATTATTCAGTCAGCAATTGAGGTTCCACAGGTCAGCTGAGGTACACGGCCAGACAGCAGAAAGGCAGCCTTTGTCTACATTAGGTGATTTCCAAGAGCAGGAAGCAGGCACCCCCCATAGGAGGTGTCAAAGTATATCGATAAGCACACAGCCTCCAGCAGCTTGGTGCAACTCTCTCTCACACAGTTGTACCTGCAAGAGGGAAATGCATGGTGGGAAGGCACCAGCGACTGAAGGGAGCACAGCAACTAAGAGAAAGCTCAGGAGTCTACACCACCTTCTGTAGCTTGCCAGGTGGCAGCAGAAACCTCTTGACTAGGGATGTGGTGTTACTTTGCTGGCAGAAAGAAACAGTTCTCCTGCTCTGAGTATGGCAAATTTTGCTGGCAAAACTAGACAATGTAAGTTAGGGCAAAAGAGAAGAGGGAAAAAGATTTAGATAAGCAGCCAGGAACAGTACAATATCTACCACATTTTAGGTGCTAACAATAAATATAGCTGGTAAAAGATATGCACTTTAACCCCTTTATGCAAGAATGGGCTACAAAGGTGATGAGATGCTGTAAACCAATCCTTACCCATGAGATGCACAAGCAGATTAACTGCTAGCTAGGTAATATCTGCACCAGCAGTTTTCTAAAAGAGATTGGAGGAAATTAACCTGGCGTGCAAAGTGGCTATTGATGAATCACATGCAACACTCCACTTCATTGCACACTCCATTTAGAGCAACTCTGCAGAGCTGTAAAAAGGAGACAAACACCTACTGCTCCTGTGAACACAAAAACAGGTAACCATATTGCTATTGCAAAGGAAATACCCATGTTTTCTCATTCAGTCAGGGCAAAGTCATCTATTTAGTCATCCATCATTAATCAGAGACCTGGGCAAGATGATTTATCACAACCAGATGGCAGGCTGTCCATAGGAGGGGGTGCTATCATTCCCATATAGAATAACTACCTTTCCTTTGAAATGGGAATGATGTTTTCAATAAAAGCTTAGAACTGTTTAAAATGTAGCTTCCTGCATGTCAGGCCCCTACTGTGCAGATACGTTCCCTAGCAGTCTCAGGAGCAAAGGAAGCCATTTGTTAGGAGATACTAAACCAAAAGCAGCTGACAGACATGCTAGTTTCAGAAATAAGAACACTGGGGACTTGGTCTTGAAGACTGTATCTACATCAATCTTTTTTTAATGGGGAAAAAAAAAAAAATCACACTGAAGATAGCTCTATGGTATTAAAGTCTCCAGTAAACTGCTGTCTTTGACAGCATTATCCATATCAGTTCAGAGTAGGTCTACATATCACTTTATTTGTCTAGCCTGGGTCTTAGTTACCACATTGGACAGTGGAAGTAATTATATTTGCTCACCAAAAGCAGGCGTCACCATTCAAATACATTCCCTAGGAAATCTACGTCTTGGCCAAAATAGCAATGCTTCTACTTCAAAAAGTAAAGAAATCTCTTTTCATTTCAAAATGGCTAACCATTTTTGCCCAATTTTTGGCCAAAGACCAAACCTGGAAAATTTTAATCCAACAATGGCCATTTCCAAATAAACAAATGTTTAGAATGGAAATACAGTATTAACGCAGAGATGAGTTGAGATTGTGTGAGCACTTTACCAGCTGCAAGTACATACAAAAAAAAATGTCACGGCTCAACTCACTAAAGTGATCCTCTGACCAAGAGAGGTGCATGTCCAAGACCGTACTCTGGTAAAAAAAACAAAACCTAATAAAGTATGAAATGCAGCAAGACAGAAAAAAATGTAAAACTCCGTAATTGTATAAAAGCCTTAACAAGAGATTATTTTTCCAGTTGCCTCCTGTCTGCATGCTAGCAATGCCTCCCTAGCCACACAGCAGGAATTAAATTAAAGACAGCAAAGGATAATGCACAGGGTCTTTCATTCATTAGCTTACAGTGGAATATAACCACATATATGTACTGAAGATAAATAGTGGCAAATAGGTATTCCCCTCCCACCTCCCTTTACGCTGTACTATTAAACAACAAAACTATTTAGGTTAGAGGCTAGTCTTTAGCTTGTATAACTAACCGAAGGACATACTGTTCTGTATGAAGACAGAGAATCTATGAGAGTCCATTCAGGACTAACACACACCCTAGATACTATTTGCCCTTATACAAAGAATGATCCTTTACAGAACAGTTATCACTACTGGACAATTCCTGGGAATCAAGTCTGCAGACTGCTAAATAGCCCAACTGAAATACCTTACCATGTACACATGCAATGTGCTTTGATTCAGATCAGAACCAAAAGCTGTTGCATATACAGTACTTTCCCTCCTGTTTTAAGGATGTTTCTTCTACTGTACCAGGGGTGTACTTGGTAGCCGTGTTGGTCTGAGACAAAAAGACATACAAAAAACTAGAACTCTTGGTTCCAAAATGATACCTTTTATTAGACCAACTAGAAAAAGGCAGGAAAATTGATCCTAACAGCTTGCAGAAAAGGACAAAGTCCCTTTGTCAGGCTCTGGGAAAAGTGTAGATGGTAAAAGATGGACCCAGAGGGACTGACTTCCATCTTCAGCTTCCTCTGTGCAAAAATGAAGTTTCTCTCCTACCTATGGGGACTTTTTACCATCTTGTACTATCTACACTTTTCTCAGAGCCTGGTTAAAGGACTTTGATCCCGAAAGCTTGCAGAAAAGGACAATTTTCTTGCCATTTTCCAGTTGGTCTAATAAAAAGTATCATTTTGGAACCGAGAGTTCTAGTTTTTTTGTATGTTCTACTGTACCAGTGACTTAAGCAAGTAGTCAGCCACTTATTCAGAGATCCATATGAAAACACACAGGATACCATTAATGCAATTAATTGTTCTCAACCTTGCTGGACTCAAGGCACCCTTCATTTGACTGGAGGTACCCTCCATAATTTTTGTGATTGAGCAGCACCCCACTTCAGGGACTAATATATTTATTACAGTGCTTACCTCCTTGCAGAGGGGCTGGGCAGTGGTGGTAAGGCAGTTGCCAAACAGGGACAAGCTTGAGTCTCCATTAATCTCCTCACAGTGCTCATCTCCTCATACCTTGCAGCACCCTGCCCTAATAATAATTGCATCTGGTCAACTTAGCTGTTGGTCTTGTAACCTCCTTACTGTGTTCCTTCATTCAGAATGTATAATTCCACCATTAATCTGAGTCTTTTATTGACAGCAGACCAAAAGAATAGCTGTTTAAAAGCAATCAAATTAAAACAACTGCCACCCTTTTTACAATGTATGTAATTTGGTGCCTAAAGTCTGGATCTCTTTAATTGGTACCTTATGCTTAAATTAGTTTCCTGCTCCAGGGGTCAGATTCTATCACTAAGGAACTAGGTGGCATTTGGTGTGAACCTACTCCACCCCGCTCAAGCCCCTGGGGAAAAAAAGGAGGTACTTTAATGTAGTGGTTCTCAAACTTCTTTGTACTAGGACCTCTTTGTAAACACTGATAAACCAGTCCCAACCCAGTGCCCCTCACTCCCAATTCACTGCCCCCTGCTCCCAGGCTCCAGCTTCACATTGTGTGGGGAAAAGTCGGGTGTGGGGGCTCCAAGAAACCCTTGCAGGAAAAGCCATGGTTTCCCATGCTTTTCTCCTTTAAAGGAGAATCCATTTTTAAAAAGTTTATTCCCAACCATTTCTTATTTTCTTGAGACCCAATTTTGGTTCACTATCCATGGGTTGAGAAATGCTGCTCTAATGCACCTCCATCCTAACCATAGGACTAAATCACAAGCAATAATAAGAAAGACTGGTTCAGAGTTAAATATTTTTTCTGGACTGCGCTTACCTACTTAAATACCACTTAGATGCCTAAGAGAATTATACATGGAAACTTAAATCACCATGTATGCAAAGACAAAAGTCAAGGATGCCCAAAAAGGATACTTAAAAAAACCCCAAAAAACGCCCCCACATACATCTTATGCTAGACAATACTGTGTGTATAGACCAATTAAAAAAACCTCATCTATTAAATCTGATAAAATGTCCCTGCAAACCTCCTTATTTAAATTACTATTCAAATAGAACAACATGTCACCCTTATGGAGAACAAACTAGACTTTTGTAATTCAATACTGAAACATCTCAGCTGTCATAACATCCTGATGACTGCTAAGAGAATCTGGCATTCAGAATTATTTATCATTAAAGATTGCATATTGTTGCTTCCCTTTTTATGCTGAATTCAACAGTTGAAGCTCTGCTTAAAACAATCCTCCACATTTCCAGCACTTGCTGTATAAAAGGCTCTTGGCACTTTTAGCTCAGCAGCTTTTTAACATTTTATCAGATCATCTTCTTGCTCTTCCAAGGGACCATATTTCTCATGTGGTCAGTTCAAGTGACACGTACAGCCTAGTTTTGTCCAAAATCTGATTAACAGAAATATGCATTTTAGTCAAGTACATGTGGTGAAGCCCATTTGGAGAATTATTTACAAAAAGTCACTGCTGAATGACACACTTCCTCCTCATTTAAATGTTTACAGGTCCTGCTTCATCGCTTCTATTGAATCTTAACCTGCATTTTACCTCTATGGCTCATTTTCCTATCTAGTCAAAAGGGATACAACACACCTTAGTGCTATGGAATCTGCCCAAGCACTCAGTTAAATCAGGAGAAGCAAACTGCAGATTCCAAGCAGACTTTGAAGTCTGAACTTGGGTTACCTGTGACATCTGCTCCTCTAATTGCTCCTCCAGGTATCAAAATCTATTTAATTTCTCCTATGCCTGCCAGATTGAGGATTCATCAAACCCTGGGGAGTATATCTGATCTATCAATATTACATGATCTGACTCCATATCAACTTTGAAGGGCTGCAGTGAGACTTAACATGTACCAACTGCTTTATATAATCTTTTTTTTTTTTTTATCTGGGACTCTCCAAGTAGAGAAAATATATATTTTTGTATCTGCAATAAGAATATCTTTCAGAACAAAGGAGACTGTCACAGAAGCTGAACTACAAATGCATACAGTGGATAGTTTTTTTTGTTTGTTTGTTTGTTTGTTTGTTTGTTTGTTTTAGAGATTCCAGTAAAAGGAAAGGAGAGCAAGCTACATCACAATTCTCATTCATGCCAACACAAGCTTCTATTCTGAGCAAAAATAGTATGAAATCCAAAATGAATTAGTCACACACTTGTTTATGCTCATTGATCCACTGCTTTTAAAGATAAAAGACCACCAAATACTCAGTCTCCTCTTGTACATACAAACGATAATTAAAACAAGTAAGAACTGCGACTACCAAGATAAAAGATAGACGAATGCTGTAGAAACAGAGCTCAATGCACCCAAAATTAGTGCCAAGACCTTGCAATGTATTCCAGGAGGTCAGACATCAACATTAAGCATGGAAGGACTGAAAATGGGCAGTCCTAAAGAGCTTATAATGGATAACACTATGCCAGCATTGCCCATGTCTCCACACACACTGGTCTTCAACTGAAACTCATAGCTAACCAAACCCAGGACTCTGCTATGATGGCACTCCATTGGCATCTTCTCATTATTCTTGAGATCTGAGGCCCCAGAATCACTGATACTGGTCGTCAGCAGAATGATTTCCCTCATCCTCTCCTTTTGTTGGAATTAGAGGATGTCTAGTGAGATACCACATAGGGCTGGTTAAAAAAAATATTCAAATTATTGTGACAGAAAACTGAAAATTAAAATTTTCAGCGGAGAAATCCAAGTGGTACAGCGTGGAAAGCCTGCCGTGGTGCCTTACAGGTTGCCCTGTGTCCCTATTCTCCTCCAGAGGCAAGGGAAGCACTAAGCTTGTGAAGGCCCTAGACAGAAGCTAACACATGGCTTTCATCTACACACTGGACAATTTGCATAACTCTGGCTAACTGGGACTGCAGGCAACTGCCAGCTGCTCACCTTTAAAATCAGCTCTGATTACAGGCCAAGCTACTTGGTTGCACTTAGTTTCCCCATGATGCATCGTGGGCAGGGACTCCTAAGATGCATGGTTATCTTTCTGCCCTGGAAGATGAGGTCTGACCAAGTCATCAAGCCCACAGGTCTCCAATGAGACCTTGCTAGCATTTTCAAGCTGAAAAGTGTTTTTAATCCAGAGGTGGATTCCTGTTGAAAGTGATTATGAGTTTCTGCAGGAAAAAAAAACTGAACATTCTTTAATCGGTTCTACTGCTGTTTAAAGTGGGATGCAACAACTTTCTGCATCATTCAAGACAGTGCGACTAAAGTCTACTGTAGCAGAGAAATATCTACCACTGGTTCAAGGATCTGCTTTGGACCAGTCATGGTCAACAGCTGTGGTAAGGTTGTTGACCTATTCCTGTAAGGATAGGTCCATTTCTGAAATACAATTTATATTATAATGTTCATAATAAACTGCTTGACACTACCCAGTGAACAGGATACAAATAAGGAATAGGGTATTACTGAATGTAGTTCTGTTATAGGGCAAGACTATAAACCTTAACATCCATTTCTTGCTGCAATTTATCCTGAAATTGGACATAAGTTACTAGGCTGATTGGGCACATAGATTTAGAGTGGAATTAATATCAATTCTAGGACAGAGAAATTAAACTATATGCTAGCCTTGTATCTGTCGCTGCCAATTTATTTACTCTGCATCTGCTGGTAAAATTCATAGGAGGGGCATTGATGCTACTTACAGATTAAAAGTTATGTATTATCACAAATGCTTAGTCCTGCAAAAAGCATATTCATAAACTCATCACGTGCCCTCCCGAGAGGATGGGGAAAGGACAAAATAAAGGGCCCAGCTAATCTTCTGAACGAATCGTGATGCCTCCCCATGGACACCTGGTATAGAAATACACTTTAAACCCAAGTCTCAATAGGGTTAAGTCATGCAACCTGGCAGTGATGCCAAGGCTAGTGAATTTCCTCCCTGAAGCTCCACCAAAACAATATTTATGCTAACTTTTTGGAGACCTTAAGGCCTCAAATCTTGAAAGCTAAAAAGAAAGTCTTGAAAAGATTAAGTTGTAAAAAACATTGTTTTTTATTGCAAACAAAGGGAGCTCCGACAAATGGAGGTAGTAGTATGAAACGTTCTCCTTAAAATCTGGTAGAATACAAGTGGGCTGCCAACTCTGTGGCAGTCTAGCTGAGAGAAGTCACAGGGAGCATGAGCATCAGGAATACATACAAACACCACATTTCTTTACAAGCCAAGGAATTTGCAAACTTTGGCAAAGCCTGCTATAAAAGGGATGTTTATAATGGGCTTCCACGTAGATTGTTCAGTAGGTTTGTAACAGAAACAACGAGTGTGAACTATATTTGCTATCTGCAAGGCCTTTTTCCCCTAAGGAGGCCAATACCCAAACCGACTGCTTGCTTGGATTTTAAAGTGCAAGCTAGGCACACCCATGGTGCTTACTTGCATCTCAGAAGTATCTGTGACTGGAAGAATAATGCAATTTCTTCATTCTAGAAGTCAGGACTTGGGACTGGGGGAGAAGGAGACATGATGTCCCTTGAGCAGATGGCTGCCTGAAAGCTAGACCTCCATGGGAAGGACAGCATAATGCACAAACATTACTGATCTCTGATCCTTGACTCCCAAAAAACATTTTCATATTTGTAGAAGGAACAGCTCCATGTACGGGGATTCACTTTGAAAACCTGTTTTCCTAGAAGAAACTGGCTGTAAAATCCTTATTCAGAACAGTTTACAGGGTCTGCACAATCAAAGATAGCTGCTGCAGGGGGAAGAGAACAGGCAAAGCAGAGAAGAAAGACAGAACACGGTTCCTTGATGAGAGGATACTGCTGAGTTGATCACCAAAATCAGAGCTTTAAAAAAAATCCTCTAGAGGCAGTTTGATGGAATACAAAAGCAGAGGGAAAACAAAGGGGGGGGGGTAGGTTGGAAATCAGTTTAGCATCAGACCTGGAGATCAAGGTAGAAGGAAAACCTGTACATTGGCAGAAATTCTTCAAAATGAATATGATTAAAAAAGCTTGCAGAGGAAGACAAATCATATCAAAACATGAGAGAAGAAGATATAAATGGGGTATTCCATTTAAACTTCTCTTTACCCATCAAGAACAACAGTACAATACAAAGGAGAAAGGTGGCCTTAAAATCCCTGAGGAACTAAACTTGTAATGGAAAACATCCTGTAATGTCAGCCTGAGTGTCATAGTAAGAAGGAGCAACATAATACAGAATGGTAAACTGTTACGCCCAGGAGAAAGAAGATATTAGAGTACAAGGACAAAGACTGGGAGAAGTCACAAAACTACTGAGTTATTAAAGAGGATGAGTGGGACTGCAAATTCATACGAAAGAGAAGAAAAGAAAAAATGGAAGGGGACTATTACAAGGGGGTAGATGGGAAGGTAAAACAGCAGCGTTTGGAACAGAAAGAGTTAAGACAATAGGGAAGTAAAGATATTTTAAGCCTAAAAGCAAAGGGGAAGGAGGTTGGGGAGAGGTATAAATATAAAGAGTTTGGGGGGAGGCCTGAAGTATGGTTCTAATACAATTCACTCCAGAAAACAGAACTTAACTATAGTGACTCCCCATTAGGGTAGGATTCAGAAGCCTCCCAGGAAGAGGTTTACTAGCCAGGTGTGGAGGACTTAAATATTCCTTTACCATCTGACTGTTAGGATGAATCTCCATATTTTAGGGAAGAAGTAAAGGATCAAATAAGGATCATTTGGGGATCTAAAAGGGATGGAAATTAGACTGGTTAAATGATGGGGAAAAAGCAGGGGCTTTGGTTAAAAAAGTGAATTTTAGGGCAAGACTATAAAAATACACAGGGACCAAAAACACTATTGTATATTAAATAGACCAAACAATCCATCTATGCTTTATTGCTTATTCTCTCATATTATGAAGTGAAGCCAGTTTCATCTGGCAATATTTCACCAGCCAGTGTCCTCTGGCCAGATCATTTGAATATTAACATATATAAAACATTATATTGATGGTAAGTGCTATTGTATATTATTTCCTTTGTAAATATGTAGTAACTACAACCCCATGCAATTCCAGCCTATTATTCTAGTATTGAAGTTCTGTTTCTATATTTGCCTGAATTAAAAAAGTGAACAAGAGGTGGAAGATGCCAGGAGTAACTGATCTGTTTCCCCAATAAGTAGTCAGTGATGACTGTACCCATGGTTGCAGCTACAAACACATCTCGCAACCAGTCAATCACCTTTTGCACATACCACATGATGTCATACATACAAGTACAGAGATGTTGGGATTCTGGAGATAAACTAGCACCTTCAGCCCAGGATCCAGCAGAGATAGATCAACCCACTTAAAAAGGAAGCTCCAGGATGCCTGAAGCTTCTGTAACGGAGACAAACAGGGAGAAAACCTGTGTGAAATAAGATGTACTTTTGTTGTAAAAACTGCTTGAGTGGTAGCCTTAGAGCAGGGGTGTCCAACCTTTTTGAATGTGGGGCTGGATCACAAACTTTTTATCACCCAGTGGGCTGGCAAGCCATATTCAAAGACCTCACAGGAAGTGGTATCACATCAGGAAGTGATGTCACGTGACCTTTGACACCAATGAAGGTCTCAAGAATATATGAAAGGGTCATGAGCAAACTTTAAAAGTGGGTTCTCCTTTAAAGGAGAAAAACATATAACTGTGGCTTTTCTCTTGTGGGCTGGCAGAGTTCCAGCCTGCAGGGGGCTACTTGGGCCCTCCCCATGCCCCACACACTGGGGCCTGGAGGTAGGAGTGGTGAGGGACACTGGGTGAGGACTGCGAAAGGCAGGGGCCCCCCCCCCCAACAGGTTCTGGGATCCCACAGTCACTGGCCCAGCCCTGGGGGAGACGCCATCTTCCCACCCCAGCCCCGGCCCCACCTGTGGCACCCCGGATAGCTAGAAGGCAGCAGAGGCAGACGACTAAGGCGAGCCCAGCCACCAAGCCACCTCCACGGGTCCGCATCACCGCGCTGGGCTGGAAGGAGCCAGAGCCGGGGCCAGGCAGCACCTCAGGGCGCAGCGAGCGCAGGCTCTGCCTGAGCCCAGGGCCGATAGCCCAGCAGGAGGTGGGACCTGCCCGCACCGCTCTGCCTTCGCCAGCGACAAACCCAGGCTGCCTCTCGCCTACGGGCGGGGAGTGGCGAGTCACTTGGGCCGGGAAGTGGTGGCTTTCCCCACGTGGTGCTGGGGACAGGAGGTGGCGGTCCAGATCTGCACTCCTCTTCCCACATGCACTGCGTCGGCAATGTCAAGCTGATGCGGTGCGTCTGGAACCTTGTCCCTTCCCCAGCCCTTCAGCAGCCATTAGGAAGCTGCTGAGGGGCCCGGGGAGGGACAAGGGGCAGGAATGAAAGTAAACCGTGTTCACTTCGTCTCCTGTCACAGCACCGTGGGCCACAGAAAATGCCTTGGCGGGCCACATAGCAGCCCACAGGCTGTATTTTGAACAAGCCTGCCTTAGAGGGACAGACATTTACTTCCCACAAAAACAGGATGGGACAGCTGCCCCCTTTACCTTTCCCACCCAGGGGAAAAAAAACTAGTTCCCATTGGGGTGGTGGTCTATGCTTTGGGGAACAGTCCAAAGGAACTGGGACAAAAACCTACCAACCCATTTCACATTAACTACTCAACTTTCAGAAATGAAAAGTTATTTATTTAAGTGTCAGGGCTGGAAAAGGAACAGCACTTAAACTACCCCTGATCAATTCCTACAAAGGAAGCAGTTTTTTAAAAAAACTTGTGTCAGTATAGATCATTAAATCACATTTAAATACCCCATCATCACCAGATGGTTGTACATCTGAATGCTCCTCTAGTTCTAGTACTTTGGGCTCAATATCTCAATACACAGCTAGCTCTGGGTCTATGTACAGGTTTCCTTTTAAATGCTGTGTGCATATGAATTGTCATCTTATTTATACAAGTCTAAGAGATTCCAGAAGGAAAATGAATGAATAAATAAGTTGTTGCAGGCATGGATGTTAATGCTATAGCCAAGGATTCACTGAACATTTAAAATGGATATGCAAGATATAGAAGTATTAAGACTCTACAGGAGAAACAGGCCAGTTTTCCAGCACAATTATTAGCAACACTCTGCCAGGGGGGCTGGACCCAACAATCTCAAGAGGTTTCTTTCAGCCCTAAACTTCTGTGAATAATTTGGAGTGGTTTTTGTTTAAGTTAAAGTCAACAAATTTGAGATGTCATTCTCCCACTGTACTCTGCCTTGGTGAGGCCACAGCTAGAGTACTGTGTTCAGTTTTGAGCTCCGCAATTCAAAAAGGATGTGGAGAAGCTTGAGAGAGTGCAGGGGAGAGCCACGTGCATGATCAGAGGTCAGGATAACAGACCTTATGTTGAGAGACTAAGAGCCATGGGACTCTTCAGCCTGGAAAAGTGCAGGCTCAGGGGTGATCTGGTGGCCACCAATAAGTTTATTAGGGGTGCTCATTAGGATCTGGGGGAACATCTGTTCACCAGAGCGCCCCAAGGGATGACAAGATCAAATGGTCACAAACTCCACTGCGACCAATTCAGGCTGGACACAAGGAAGAGCTTCACTATCCGACCACCAAAGTTTGGAATAGACTGCCACCGGAGGCAGTTCAAGCACCCACTTTGAACGCCTTCAAGACACATTTCGATGTTTATCTTGCTGGGATCCTATGATCCCTGCTGACTTCCTGCCCCTGGGGGCTGGACTCAATGATTCTCAATGATTCCAGGGTCCCTTCCTGCCCAAATATCTATGAAATCTATGAGATATGGTTTGAAATAAGCAGAATGATGTTAAATAAGGACACATACAACATGGAAGATTTTACTTGGATAACATGAAAAACTTTCTAACTAAGGATAGGTAATCTATTTCAGCACTTTAACTAAAGAGAGACTATTTTTTAAGAGTAGGTTAAACAACTCTGTCTAGCATATTTGAGATACACCTGAAAACAGACTGGATAATTTTGAGGTGCCTTCCATTCCCATTTTCTGATTCTGACAGTCAGTGACAATTAAAAGTACTGAATACAACACTCAATGCAGGAATTTAGCTATTCCATACGTGCCTATGCATTCAAACATTTTTTTTTTTTTTTTACACCATAAGGCAGCAGCTGGCAACTCTTCTGAGCTGCAGGGCAGAACAAACCGGCTCTGATGTGGGCCAGGGAGACTTCAGTGGAGCATCAGTGGGGAGTGATTTGACTGTGCCAGGGCTGGGCAGTGAGAAGCGACACCGGAGCTGGGTGGCAAGAAGCTGTTCCCACACCAGAGCCAGGAGGGGACAGGGAAAAATGGCATCAGCATGAGTGCAACTCCTAACCACCTGGCACTATCATGGGCATGGGCAAAGCCTCACCCCGTCAGCTTTATGAGACAGTTCCAACGGCTCTGGGGACCATATGATACTGACCGCTGCTGCAAGGTGATTAACATCTTAAGTTAGGGACCAGAAGATGAAGTTTCACGTACAACAGATGTAACTGAAGAGTTTCATCTTATAGGTTGCGTTTTAAAAAAAAAAAAAATCTAGAGTGGAAACACCCTGACCCCATCTCTCTCAGCAGGCACAAGACCCCCGTGCCAATATGCAAGGCCACAGCTACACGCTCCATGCATTCTCCTGAAGTAACTCATGAACTGATGCTGAACTTGGGTAAAACAACTTGGTCTGCTGACCTTGGTTTTGCAACTACTGAGCAAATGAAAATGTCCCATGACCAGGAGGGATGCGGTGGCAATGTGAACAGAAGGAAGAATAAACCATACAAGTGCAAGCATTTTTCTGTACTAAGCATAACATTTGTAGAAGTCAACTCATCTAGAAAGCCTTCCCCAGATACCAGATACTGCCAGGGAAAAAGTTTTTCATGTCAACTTTTGAAATAGCAATCAACATGTGGCTAAAGTGATTTTTTTTAGAATTTTTTCATAGCTACCCTACACATGAAAGGATCCCCCCCAGATACACGTCTTAGAGCGAAAGTCTTTGAAAGTCAGAAGAAGCTAGGAAACAAAAACAGTTTTCAACTATGCAAAAGGACTAACTTCCTGCTACTGCCAGCTTCAAGAAACATTTCATGAAACCACTTTAATTCCAGGGGAGCAGTGTTAGGCTTCAGTCTGACAGGAACAAGACCAAGACATTTTTCCTGGCTTGAGACTGGCTTTCTGAGATAAAACCCCACCATTTTCATAAAGGAAACCTGCTTTTGCAGCTGTATTATGGAGATACTGTCAATCCATAATATTGACATTTAGTTTATCGCTAAGAATTCACTTCTCAAGTAGCATGTCCTGTTATCTGAATAATTTGCAAAATGAAGTCTTGACATCCGTAAACTGAATACTTACCCTTCAGTTACTGGATGTTTGAGACATGGTAGTCAGTACGTCTTCAGAGTAGGTGTGCATGCAATTTATAATTTTTTAAATCAGTTTATTGGGATTAAATATACACTGAAGCATCCTCATATGCTCACAGGAGTACATAAATGACCATCTGGCCACAAACTGCTTGTTCTATCATGACCAAAAGCCCGTAGTATGCTCGGATTCAGCAGGGACTGAAGGATCCAATGTGACCATGACATCTGGAAGAACCACAGTGGAACAGTCTTGTAAGCATGATCATTACGGATCTCACTGTAGCTGCCTGACAAATACCAGGACAGTAGGAACAAGTTTCAACCGAAACAGTGGTTATGACAATTCTTCCAAACTTATCATTTGAGTTAGCAGTCAAAGAGAACAACATTTGACAAAGGTTGTATCATCACATTTTAACTTTCTGAAGCACAGAGACCACCACTTGAGCTTTCATAAAACAAGTCTTGATAGTTGGTGTGAGAGGCATGACAGTCAGCAACAGAGTTGTTGTGCGTTACCTATTTTGGTACCCTAATAGGAGATGGCTGTTTCTAGCCATATCTGAACATTGTAAGGTAAAGCCAGGATGACAGTCTGAACACTTTTTGTCCAGTAAACAAAGTCCTGAATACTGGTTTATGGAATTTCTTTTCCCTTGAGGGCAAGTATCATTGTGGGAAGAGGACAGGTGGGATGGTTTAGATGAAATTCAGACGACGTTCTTAGGAATGACCTTCAAGAAAGATCTTGGCATGACCTTTTATTTTTTCCTAAAAGGTATTGTTTAGCAAGGCTCAATCATAACTGCCTACAGTTAACTTACTCTTCTGGCAAAAAATGGTACCCAAGGAGAGAGCAGCTAGGAAGGCTATCTTCAGAACAAGATGATGCAAACAGCACTCCTGGAGAGGTTGCAAGAGCCTTGGGACAACAATACCAAGTTCCCACAAAGGTAGGTTTTTTGACTGATGGGTGACAAATGCAGTAATTCCTTTAGATTTTTTTTTTGTAATAATACTGGATGGCAAGAAAAACAACTAAAAAATGTTGGGGGTAAATGGCAAATTGCAATTTCTGTAGCAGATCTTTAAATTTGAGCTGAACTGCTTTAAGCACAAGAAATAGTCGAGGATCTTCACTGTTAATACTTGAATAAGATTCAGACTATGCTAGACTGCCCAGGGGGAAAGACTGTGTTTTTATCTCTTATTTACCATATTTTTATGGCAGATATTTTCCTGCTCTGTAGGGAGCAATCTTCATCTACAGTACTCAGTTAAGCAACAACACATACGAAAGCAAGTGAAATGTTTGAATCTCACCTAGCTAGGAGTACTTGAGGTTAGGTGTGGGAGATAACTTGGAAGCCATGGAACCAGAACTGCAGCTACCAGTAAAGACAGCATCATTCATTCTTCCTTATCTATGCTTGGGACTACCTTTGATGGCAAACAAGTACATTACAGGTGAGGGATCTGCAACATTAACATGATGGATTTGTAATTACTACTTGTAATTAGCAAATTCCTGAGCAAGGCAGGCAGCAACCAGACTTGCTGAATTCCAGGAGACAAAAGACTAAATGAACGGCTTTTCCCCATTCTGATAACACTAGGTTTATAATTCAATGCCCCTACCAACAGAGTGGCAAGGAACAGATCTCTTGTTTGTTTATTCAAGTGCATGGCTCCTGTGTTGGCCAGGAATACTTTTATTAGGAAAGGGCTGAAGGAAAGCCATAATAAAACAGGCCAACGTGATTAGTCTGAACTCTAGGCCATGCTAAATTTATCATCCAGGGACCTTCAATTCATTAGATGGCCAAAACAAATACTCTTGCAACTATCACAAGTGTCTACAATTAGCCTCTTTGTTGGGGATGGGTTTAAAAAGGGACTTCTTTTCCAGGCATTTGTGGGCCCCAGTCCTCAAGCTGGGCCTGCAATAACATGTTCTGTTCTCAGACCTTCCTTTCAGATATCTCAAGTCATCACAGAATACACTAGATCAGGGTGGGCAATTATTTCAGCTGGAGGGCTGCTTAAGTTTTGGTAAACTGTCAAGGGCCACATTGGTTGTCCTGCCCCTTGGATGCCATCTTGGGGCCTGAAGTCCTGCCCCTAACTCCTGACCTTTGCCACTGGAAGTCCCGCCCCTTGCCCCGTTTGAGGAAGGGGGGGTTGCCATCTGAACTAGAAAAAGAAAAAATCATATACTAAAAGCCAAATATTTACTATAACTTATTTTAATTTTATTACAAAAATGTTTGTCATGATTTGTGTAGTATATATAGAAAAGACTTTATAAGTCAAGAACAGTCTTATTCTTGTATTTTGTGTGGAGGATGTAGATGGGGTAGATGCATGTGTATGGTGGGGTATGGCAAGTGTGTGTGGGGTTTGAGAGGAGCCATGGCTGTGCATATTGGGGGGGGTGTACCAGATGTATGTGGGGATTGTGGGGGCAGGGTGTGGGTATGTGGGATGTGAGCAAAGATGGGAGTGGTGTGGAGACCCCACCCCATGGCGCACAGCCCCACTGTCAGCAGCAACAACAGCAGCAGCAGGTGGCAAGTGCTCGGGACACTTGTGGTGTGCACAGGCACCTCTGACATGAGCCTCTGCCCCCCTCCCACTCCTCTGCCGTTCTTGACAGGCAATTTGCTAGTTTTTCATAATTCATTAGAAGAACCAGCCTGGTGACTAGAGTCAGTGCCTTTCAGATTGAGCACTATATCATGAGGGATGGTGGTTACGTTGAAGTTTAACACTGTGTACTCTAGTCATCCTAAAACTTTAATAAATGGCATTTAAAAGCAAATTTACAGATTGTTTCTATCATACCTACAACGTAAGTCATTGACGTTTAAAAGTGCACAAGGACTTTATGAAGACCCTGTACTAGCCCTGCAAACAGTGATGCAAACCAGGTATTGAGTCTGGAAGAAATGGGATGATAGAAGCAAGCACTGTCATTGCAAATGAGACCACTAGGTTTTTTATTCAGGCTCCTCAAGCCTAAGGATTAGACATGCATCTTCAGACTAAGAAAACAGCAAAAGTTGTTTCTTTCCGTACACCTGATGAGGCTCTTCTACGCCTTCTAGGTAAAGCAACAAGGTCACTTATAACTCACTCTTTAACTCTTCCCTGAAAAGGGATGAGAAAGCGAATGGAACAGCTGTAGGCACAGATGTCCATATATCAGGTGTCTATATCAGGTTTGGCTTAATAGAACATGGCACACATCCCTTTAAGAATATCTGTATCCTGCTAGGCTCTGATGTAGTTCTTGACATTCCCACCAAATCTTCTAAATTAGTTGACAGGATAGATGTTGGAAGAGGCAGGTATCACATGACTGCTACCACACACAGCACAGAAATTATCTAGCGACTAGAAATGAATCTATTGTTTGGGGTGTTGGTGGCAAAACATATGCATGTTAGTGTGGTCATTTAGTAGCCAGGGACTTGGAAGGGAGAAGGGTTTGTGCCTGAGAGCTGTAGGAACTTCTGTAGGAGGTTGGTATAAAAAGTCCCTAGTGCCCCACGTCTTAGGTGAAGCATTTTACCAGTTCTTTTGCTGAAGATTTCCATCTTTTCCCACAGGAGGTGCTTTTGACCCCTCAGTTCCACAGTATAACAACTGCCAAGAGCAAAGTGGTCCATCTCCCTCATTTACAGTTATAGCCAACTTTACAGACATATCAAGTGTCAATGACATGTCTGTAAAGTTGTTCTGACAACCATACTCTCTCCCCAGCTTTCCTCATGATTGGAAGGTATATTTGGAAAATAATACCTGGCAGTTTGCTACATGGAGTTGCAGGAAGGTGGATGAGTAGATTGAATCCCCGGGGGCGGGGGACAGCTTTTAGACATCTTTATTCTGTGTCGTGCCTTCCAAAGCTTGGCTTTTACTGTACTGCTGCAACTTCCAAGGATCCTGACTTTGAATGGGTAAGAAAACAAAAGAAAAGAAGTTGCAGCTGCTAGTGCAATTAAACTGCTATTAGTGCTGTGTAGACCTACCCTAAATATGACTGCATGAATGTGCCATTCACATTGGCAACACACACTAAGAGATCCAAGAAGTTCTCTAACTTGTACTAACATATCTAATTTTAGTTTTTACTGCTGCAAATGCAACAGCTGTCATACACACAGTTTAAGTACAGTTATGATAATCCCTGGTTACATTTGCTCTTCTAATCTTCCTTCCTATTCCCATTCTGCCACCATGTAGGATTTCAAAGCTATGCCCACACCAGAAAGCAAAAGCTTTCCAGAAGTTTTTGATAATGGCTCTCAATTCTTCTCATATGATAATTCAATCCTCTCCCATGTTGGTAATGCTGGCTTCATGTCATCTACCAAATACATAAGCATGCATCTAAATCTTGCAGCAAAAATGTATACGTAGCTTTTTGTAATCTTCATTTTAGCCACCTCCTTGTTTGCCTTACAGTAACAGTATTAATCATCATCTTGGATAATTTCCTGGAGGTAGCTTCAAATACTTTGCTTAACTCCAGATAAATTAGGTCCTCTACACTGTCCTTATTTAAGCAGTCAGTTATTCAGTTAAAGGATATTAGAATGGACTGACAGATTGGATCAAGCCATGTTGCAGTCTTTTTCATTTTCTGCTTGATTATTCTTTCCAATGTGTGTTGTAAGATCCTACATAGTACCAAAGAATACATAATGGGGCTAATGACCTGTGTCATCCAACCCCCTTTTTAATATAGACATTATTATTTTTATTCTTCAGTGATAAAAGAATCTATTCCCAAATCAGATTCATAGAAAAGACGTCTTGTAGTATGGATTTAAGTTGTATAACAGTTCTTTTGATATTCTGGGATGGAGATTCTGTTCCTGTCCCCCAATTTCAGAGTCATAAATTTAAATGCAAATATACCTTAAATATTTGTACAATTTCTCCTCAAAGACAACATAGTTCTTGTGCATAGCTTTGAAAAAAAGGTTGCCCCCACCTAAATACCAAAAATTCATATGACCTAAGGAACGTATTTTCTAAACATGCAAAAAATGCAAGTTATCTGTATACCTGCAAGAGGTAAGCAGCAGCAAAGTTCAGGTTTGTCAGTGCTGGAGATATTTGTACTAGCTGACCTGCGCTAACGTTAATAAAAAATAAAAAATAAAAAAATAATTAAGTGACAGGCACTAGGCTAAAAAGTCAGTAAAATTCATTTATTCTGTTTAGTGTAGCCACATAAGTTAAAAAAGCTTTAAGTATAGATACGCCCCAATGCAATAGTTCTTTAACCAGTCTATGAAATTCCTGTGGCCCAAATAATTCCTGGTAACCCACAGAAAAAACATTTGGCAACATGAACGATACTCGCTCTCTCTCTCTGTGCTTTCAGCTCCCAAGAGAAACCAGAATACTCTTTAGTTTGTAAACACTTCAGGATTTTTTATAGACTCTAAAAAAAAAAAAAAAAAAAAAAGATCTTGTTTGTGCCGTACACAGTATCGCAATATAGTAATTAACAATCTCTCTCTCATGCCTGGTTTTATATTTTATGTAAGCAACTGCTGTGGTTGCCACAATGATATTACTTAAGAAGTAGGGGTGCACCGGTAAAGATTTTCTTGGCTGATACCAATAGCCAATTATTATACACCAGGCATATTGTCTGATAACAGCAGCAGGGGTGCTTGAAATAAAGCTCGTCAAATGAATCATGGAAAGTTAGGGTTGCACAGGACCTCAGAAGGTCATCTAGTCCAACCCCCTGCTCAAAGCAGGACCATGCCTCAACTAGATCATCCCAGCCAAAGATCTGTTTAGCTGGGTTTTGAAAATCTCCCAAAATGGAGCTTCCACCACCTCACTAGGTAACCTGTTCCAGTGTTTTACTACCCTCCTAGTGAGAACATTTTTCCTAATATCTAACCTAAACTTCCCTTGCTGCAACTTGAGACCATTGCTCCTTGCTCTGTCATCTGCCACCACTAAGAACAGCCTACCTCCATCCTCTTTCGAACCCCACTTTAGGTAGCTGAAGACTTCTATTAAGTCTCTTCTCAGTCTCCTCTTCTCTAAACTAAATAAGCCCCAGGATCCCCCAGTCTTCCCTCATAAGTCATGTCCCCCAGCCCCCTCACCATTGTTACTGCCCTCCACTGGACTCCCTCCAATTTGTCCACATCCTTTCTGTAGTGGACGGCCCAAAACTGAACACAGTACTCCAGATGTGGCCTCACTGGTGCCGAATAGAGGGGAATAATTACTTCCTTTGACCTACTGGCAACATGTCTACCAATGCAGTTCAGTATATTAGTCTTCTTGGCAACAAAAGCACACTGCTGGCTCATTTTCAGTTTGTCCACTGTAACCCCCAGGTCCTTTTCAACCAGAGTCACTGTCCAACCAGTCAGCCCCAGACTGTACTTGTGAATGGGATTGTTCCATCTTAAGTGCAGGACTTTGCACTTGTCCTTGTTGAACCTCATGAAATTCCTTTTGACCCAATCCTCCAACTTGTCTAGGTCACTCTGAATATTACCCCTACCCTCCAGCACACCTACTTCTCCCCGCAGCTCGGTGTCATCTGCAAGCTTGCTGAGGGTGCACTCTGGTATCTTCTAGGTCATTGACGAAGACATTGAACAAAAATGAGCTTTAGTTCGAATGCTGCTGTCACCATTTTTAAGTGCCAGGACACTTTTAGGAGAAGAACTGAGCAGGGCAATGGTGGAGGCAGGTTGCCCACTGTGGGCTCAGGGCTCTCTGCCTGGCTGCCTTTGCTGCCACATGGGTAGGGGACGTGGCTCCCAGGGCAGGCGGCACAACCTGCCACCCCCACTGTTGAAGGGCAAGCAGGGGACATGAACAGCATGCGGTTTCCAGGGCAAAAGCAGCTGGGCAGAGAGCCCCAAGCCCACAGTGGGCAGCCCACCTCTGTCCTGCACACAAATCCAGGGGACACATGCCCCCCATACCTCTCCCAGGGCTACGTGCAGCAGTTGGGAGCCACCCCTGCTCCACACTCCACCCTCACCTCCTGGATGAGCCACCTGTGGCTCCATCCCACTCTCCACCCTAGACCTGGGGACCCATTCACTGCTCTGGCTGGGCAGCGCCCCCAATCCCACTCCTTCCCTTGCACGACTAGGGCTTCGATCTGCACCCCCACACCCTTTACCCTCCACAGATTTACCTGCAGGACGCTGCTCTCCATGCTGCCTGGATGTATTCCTGGCCACGTGCATGCTGAGGCTGCATGCTTACATGCAGAGTCGGTTATATTTATTGGTGACATTATCAGCTACGGTGGCCAAAAAGAGCCAATAACGTTAATTTTCCTTTTATTGGTGCCTATCCACCTCTAGTAAGACAAGTTGCTCACCAGGCACATGAAGACACCTGAAAACCTGAAGTCAATCTAGTGACTTAAAGCACTGGACTGAGAACTGAGAACTTAAACTAACTCCAATACACCCGTTACAGGCATCAAACTTTTTCTTTATTATCTCATCTACCATTACTTCTGATTTAATGCTTCCATCAAATTTGAAAATTGATTCAAGTAAGTTGATGATTCAGCCAGCTGGAGTTTGCAAGCTGCATCCTAACTGTTCCTTAACAGAAATATTTTCCTTCCTTGTAAGCATGACCAGAAGATTAGAGTTCTAAAACCACTCTACAGACAAATAAATAAATAATACCATCTTATATGGAATGTGTGAATGGGTGAAAGACCCCTACTACTTCACTTGATACATAAATCAAGAAAAATAAGCCATTGAAAGAAAGTCAATTTGTAGCAGTCATCGTCTGTCAACTCAGCTTTTGTTCTCTGAAGACCACCTAACTGCAATTTCTATTCCAAAATGAAAACAGCAAGGGATTTACCATGCTATTTAGCCACAAAAGGGAAGTACACAAGCAGGTCTAACTTGGGGGGCACTGTGCAGTCACACACCCACAATAATGATTAATGTCCAAAAGAAGAGGAAGACACTGGAAATCTTCTATTCCCACCCAAGCACAGCATTATGAAGATGTAATATAGTGAAAGCAGAAATTCTGTCAACATTCGTAAACACACATTCTTCAAAGCACCAGAGCCAGAAAAAAAAACCCCCAGTCCAGGTTAGGCTGACTCTTGAGAGAGGCTGTTATGTCATGTGGGAGGGGGGGTTCGGGTGCAGCAACAAGCTGGATTTAAGACTTGCAGCAGGAGGTAGCAACAGTGAGTGATGCTTAAAGCTGTCAGTCCCCTGGGGAGAAGCAGGAAACTCTCTTTATGACCTCCAAAGTATTTGTTTTTCCAACAGTTCCCAGTTCAGCTTGGTATTTACATGGGCTGCAAAAAAAAAGTTTCTCTTTGCTCAGATTAGTTTTGACTGGTCCCCATTCTCAAGGTGATAATTTAACATCTCATTAACGAGTCCATGGGGGGGGGGGAATTCAAATGAGCCAAGCTTAATGCTAATTGAATGTTTTCAACCGCAACCTACACAAGGAGTTTTTATTCCCTCTTCAGCTGCAACAGCAAACGCTGCCTCCCTTTGAACTGCATGGGATTGCCCAAGTATTGACAAGTTAAGATCTCCATGCTAATTAAAAAAACAAAATAATCCAAAAAACAAACCATGCCTGCAAAGCAACAACCACCCCAATCAGTGATGGAAGCCACATTAAATTCAATGACAAATATCACTTTTGGGGGATGCTGCTTTGGTTCTGTGTGCTTTGACACCTTTATATATTTTAGGCTCGTCTTCACTAGCCAAAGAGCGCTTTACATGATAAAATCTTTTAAAAATGTAAAAGAGAAGATGTGCAATTTAGCTACTTTGAGCCTGTGTCTTATCTTGAAGTAAAAATACGTATTTTTTAATGAAAGTGAGACAACACAGTTAACAAAAAACTGTAGAAACAGGCTAGTTTTTACGTAGACATCTAGGTCACTTCCACATAAGAATACAGTTTATATTGACTAAACACACTGAGCCCTCCTTTCTTTATTACAATTTAATAGATTAGAGCCAACTTAAAAATTTCAATTCTAATGGATTTAATTTTTCCTGATTATACGCAAATAGATCAAGTCTGCATTGCTTAGCTCAACACTGTGGAAAACTAAAATCTGTTGAAAAACTACTATAAATAGAAATAGTCATTTCCATTCTAATATTATTTGTACTTCATCCTGAGAACTCTTCAGCCATGACCAGATATATTGGTAAACTTTTGAAAGCTGCTCACATAGCTCTTCATTAATTCTTTACTTTAAGACAAACTTCAAGTGGCTTACATAGCCAAATCCACTCTTTGGCAACATCTCAAACGAGACCTTCAGAGCAAGGACAGTTTTCAACATACTCCTTAGGACCTCTGGGTGCTACAAAACACACAGGAAAAGAGAGTGACCATTTCATAAAAAAGTTCTCATCACAACCCAAGCTCCACCCTCTAAAATTGTGTAGATCTTCATTGTGTCACCCTGCTAATTTAGCATGCTTTAAAAATGCCAAGGGCGACAACTCACCATTCAACTTGTCCTTAGGGCTCCTTGAGCTCAATGTCATTTGTACTCCTTTTAGGACTACTATTGCTACATTAGTTATTTCTAACAAATATTTAGAACACTCCTTACAATTGTCAGGACTCGGGTTAAATTGACAGGAAGGTGGACAACAGAAACAAGTTTCAGGTCACTGAGCTGTGACACTGTCCCAATTCAACTGCTCTTTGACAATAGGCAAAGAGATGGTTACACTTCCCAGGCCCTTCTTATGCCACATGCTTGCTCCCTGCAGGCCTTGCTCACCTCCATTAGCCCTGTGGAAACAGAAGTGCTGGGGGTAAGTGGGGTCTTCCATCCTATTTGTCAGTGCTATCCACCAAATTCCATCTCCAGACTCTATTGTTAGAGGTCTACTCAACTCAAGGAAGCAGCCGGCTGATTTCACAAACAGATCACAGGGCTGGCCATTATTTTTGAGGACTTATCATAGCCGCCCCTCCATGCCTCTGATTGGCTGAGAGGGCTGCCTGTCATGCAGTCCCATCCCTCTTCACCAATCACTGGTGGGAGCTGGGGCCATCAGGGCTCTCAGCCAATCAGCAGCAAGGGGCAGGGATGGCAGCCATCTTGCCCCCACGCCCCACTCAGGCAGGCTGTGTGACAGAGGACTGCTGGCTCCCATTGGGGAATTAGCATTTTATTTTTAGTAAGGTTTTTCTGGCCTCCCATCTTCCCCCAGGGATTTCACAGAGAGATTGCCCAATTTTGCAATTTCTGCAAAATCTGTGCAACTGCAATGTATAGGTCCCTATCTATTGCTCCTCAATTTATGTTACTGGTCTTTATTCAAAAAGAGGCATACTGGAGCAAATTGGATTCTCAAATTCCCCGTGTACAAGAGGCAAGAGTTCTTCTGCAGTATCTCTGACTGTTGTTGTGGTTTAGTAGTAGAATCCTTATCTGCCTTGTTGGAGACCTAGGCTTGATTCCCAGACACGCACAAACTACAGCCATCAAGGCACCGAATGTCTGGACTTAGTCTGGCCTTTGGATTCTGACTCAATGAGCTAAAGGGGGGAATGGAAAGTCTGGGCAGCCTCCATCCATCCATACTCCTGCCTAGGCATGTGTGTGGAGAGTCTGGGTGATCTCTCATGCAAACACCATGATCCAGAAGGATCGATGGTTGCCTACTACTACTGGATCAACCGCACAGCTAGGAGAGAAAAAAGGTAGATAGTTACAAACTCTCCTTCATATCTTGGAAAGAAGCAGATACAGCTTGAGCTGAACAGAAGTACAAGTATTATACTCCATGTGTAAATGAAAACAGTTTGCATGAAGGAATGGAGGGGGGCTGAGAACTATGCTAGTTTCTTGTTCCCATCTTGAATATGGAGTTCTCCATGCAACTCTGAGCCCTGTACTGGCCTTTGAAAAGCAAGCCTTTACTACTTTGCAAAGGGGTGTTCCTGCTTTGAACAGTGGGTTGGACTAGGTCAAGGTGTTAAAACCTGCTTGGCCCTGAAGGTTGGATCCAGACAACAGGGCTCTGAGAAGGTCACATCCAAACCCACCTCTGGTAGTGGTACACCTGACATCAGGGAGCCAGAAGGGTTAATGCAGATGCTGTTCGTTTTGCTGCCACTGGAAGGTATCTCCATAGCAGGGCTCTGTACTCCAAATTTTGACAGAAGCCCTGTCCCGGGGCTCTTATCTTTTACTAGCCAACTGCCCATCAAGAATGATTGCGGGGGTGGGGGAGGTGTGGCTGGGATGGAGTGCCGCCACCCAACACCCCATGCTGCCACTGTTCTGCCTCTTGTAGGGGATGGGGTGCCCTCACCCTCTGTCTGGTCCTCGGTGCAGCTTCAAAATCATGGCAGCGCTCCCCCACACTTGGAGCACTCAGATTGGCTGTTTCCATCAGCCAATCAGAGCACAAATGAAGTGTGACAGATGGACAAACTTAGGCTTTTACAATACTAGAATACTCCTGGACTAGATCACCCGAGGTTCCTTCCAGCTTATTTTTCCAAGATTTTGTAACTTATCGTATCTAGAAAGGGCATCACCACATCCAATGGCTGTATCATTTAGAACTGAGACTTGCCCATGCACATCCATTAGAAAGAAACAAAAATCTGAAATTTAGATGTTCTCATTATTTCATTCAATTTAGCAAGAAAAGAAAGAACACCTGACTAGGCAGACCAATTCAAGCTGCAACAGATTTGCAAAAATAAATAAATAAATCAATCAATCAATCCATGAGATTTTTGGGTTCTCTATTTCTAATACTAGTTTGAATACGGGGGCCATGTTTTAGAGGAGCTTGATTGCCTCATTTTTGGGGTTTAGCATGAACTGGGAACCAGGGGGCTAGTCAGGCTTTGACAATGCTCCTGGTCTCCAATGTCTCTGTGGCAAGCCAAGTCTCAAAGTGCACTTCATACCAAACCACATCTGTTGGGACCATTTTAACTAACACAGAAACAGTCATTTCTGGTTTGAAAAGGCCTCCATGTGAAAAGGCACATAGTCTGATGGAAGCTAGTTACTTTTCAAAACTTACAAAATTCACTTTTTACTTTTGGTAAAAAAAAAAAAATCCCTGAAAGGCTCTACCTTTCCCCTAAAGGTAAGTGTGTGTTTTCTTCTAGGTTGGCAGATCTCCTCCAGCAGGCTTTAAACTAGGCTCGTTGGGGGAAGGGGAAAACGAGGGCGGAGGAAGCCTTGGACTGCCAAACGAAGAAACACCCACAAGTACAGCCCAGCCTAGACCGATGAGCAGAACATATACACAGGTAAGCAACAGGGGCCAGGGTAATGCTGAGAGTAGGGGCCAGTGCACACATCCACGGGAGGCCTCAAATGCCTCTACACAAATGCTTGTATATGGGAAACAAGCAAGAGGAACTTACCCTCCTGCTAGCTGACACCAAACTCAGACATAGTGGGGCTCACTGAAACGTGGTGGGACCCAACACATGACTGGGTGGTGAATATCAAGGGCTATAGGCTGTACAGGAGGGACAGGACAGGGAGGAAAGTTGGGGGCGTGGTGCTCTACATTAAGGAGGAATACACATCCTCGGCAATTGGCAAAGAATCAGAGGAGGGGCACTCTGAAGTGCTCTGGGTTAGAATACAAGGCAGTCGTGGGGAAAGACTCAACTGTGGGGGTCTACCACAGACTACCCAACCAAGGGGAAGAGCTAGACCAGGAATTCTTAAGTCAGCTCACAGAGGTAGTTAGGTCAAAGGACGTGGTCATCA
>NW_017728947.1:77647502-77673813 GCF_001723895.1 Crocodylus porosus
AGCTGGCAGAGGGTAGATTTAGGCTAGATATCAGGAGGCGCTACTTCACTGTCAGGGTGGCTAGGATCTGGAACCAACTTCCAAGAGAAGTGGTGTTGGCTCCTACTCCGGTGGTCTCTAAGACAAGGCTAGATGTACACCTTGCTGGGGTTGTTTGACCCCAGTACTCTTTCCTGCCATGGCAGGGGGTTGGAATCAGTGATCTGCTCAAGTCCCTTCTGACCCTAGAAACTATGAATCTATGAAACTATGCCTCATGTTAACCGCCCAGGTTCATTTCAGTCTGAAGGATACCTCTGGCATCATATTCTCTGCTGGTGTTGTGGAACCTTGGTACTGGGCTACTGAAGTAAGAGTACACCTATCAGGGCTTAACAGCCAAATGGTCAAGGAAGAAAAACACTCTTAAATTATCCATGGCACTTCCTAGATTTTCCTGGAAGGTGCCATACCCAATTACCAAGCACACCAAACACTGCTGTGCTCCAAGATTTGACATTATCAGATCCCACATGAAAACAAAATTAATCTCATTGCTTTATTGATAACCATGAACAGAGCCCTTTATCCCACTTCAGGAGCATGCCACAGCCAGAGACAGTTTTTTATTACAGGAAAAGGCACCCATCCTATCACTTGTGTTACTCCAATCAGCTTCTTAGCTTTGCAAAATCTGTTTTTCCCACTCCCCAGCCAGGGAACATCAGGGATTTATTTCTAGTTTTTATCATCTTCCACTTTTAGTAAGAATGAGCAAGTTTTGTACTCAAATTACTGCCCAGGACAAGTAAAAGCTGGCAAGTTTTAACTGGCTAGAAGCGCAGTCCCCTCACACCATGGGACTGCTTCCTCTGCCTGCTGTCTCTAATGGTTGCATTCATTAGTTTTTAATTAGGACTCCAGGAAGCATTTGGCCATCTTGTGTACATAAGTTTTGAGCTGTAAAAAAAGCAAATTGTTGTTTTATGTTGTGCTTTATTTCCTTTATTTGACATCTCTAAACCACATGTGGACAGAGCCACCACGATAGCCAGAGATTCCTCTTTCTCTGTTGAGGACAGAAAGGAGGGGGGAAAGATGCAGAGACTGAACAACTGAGACATGCCTTCAATGCCAACCACTTGCAATTCCTTTGACAGGGTTCTGACTGGGAGCGTTAGAATCTCAAAACCAGTGCTTGGTCTTGTGGAAAGAAGCCATTTTTTTCTTCCCTCATTTTTTCTACATCATGCCAAGTCCAGTAAGAGGATTGTGGTTAGAGGCTCCATTCCCAGAGGACAGTGCATCCAGCATATCTGAAATCTTTCATTCTTGGCTACTGTTGCTTCTGCAGAAACCTTTAAAGCTCAGGAAAAAAAACTCATGCACTGCATCTGAAGATCTCAAAACTGGTTTCTTTAGCTAGTTATGCGTATGGAAAGTAACTCAATAAGTGGGACTGGTGGACTCTAGAGCAAGCGATTTGAGAAGCACTGTATGAAGTGCAGTAACAGAAGCAGCACCTCGCTAAGAATGGAAAACATGGCCCAGTCATCAGTATGGCAGTCAGAAGAGCCAGTTTTTGAAGCCTACCCATCTAGGGCAGTCTTTTTCACTGACGACACACAAATTTTGCCTCGATTACATTTTTAGAGTCACAAAGGCAACTATTAGGAAAGTAATACCCAGGACTGACATTAAATTTAAACAGCCAATGAAAAAAACCAAAAATCTCAATGCAACTCACGTTCTAATGCAATCTACATATTTATGTGCCATCACCCAATTAGGTCAAAAACCAGCTTATTAGCCTCCTCACTGTGTTCCATAAGTGACCATGCTGTTATGTATGGCACACGTATTACCCCTGCTGCCTGTTTATTGACACCGTTTGGTTTACGGCAGTTTAACTGAAGAGATGTCAGGAGACTATTTAGTAATAATATATGGTTACTCAGCTACATATACAGTTACACAGTGCAGTCCCCATCTCGTGTTGCAAGTCTGGTGATTCCAGGTACATCATGAATTCAGAAATACCCATTTAAAAAAAGTTGCTTCTGTTAGATATCAGATACCAATATTTGAAAATAAAGGTCGTAGGGGGAGGAGAAAGTACTGGTTGTGGGAGAGAAATCTAGTCCTATAGTTTGTTTCTCACTCCAGGGTCACCATTCTGATCTCATAATAAGTTTCCACAAAGAATCTGGATGTCAGAAGATGACAGCTTTTAAGATCATGCATGTGGAGCAGGTGCAGGCAAATGACTAAGTCAGAGGCTGTAATAATCACTCTTGGAATGCAAAGCTTTATCATACCTCAAATTACACAGCAGGGTAAGGTGGCACCTTGGAGTAACTCATGCAGAAAGCACAGGATTGGGCACCAATAAATCTAGTATCTAAGAGCAACTATCAGCTTCCTCTGGGCCTTGGCAGTCATGACATGCCTCAGTTTCCTGAACCTATAAAATTTGTCTTTGCTACTTCAGGACTGGGGAGGGGATGTTTGTTTTATAGCCAGGAACAGATGCTCATTTGTCTTAGAACAGAAAAAAAGTCTCAGGACAGGCATGTACAAACCCCTCCAAATCAGAGTTGAGCAAGTAGCTGAATGCACGCCACAGTTCTGGCATCGATTCAATGACGCAATCCTAGGACAGCCATTCAGATTTGCTTTGCAGTGTCCCAGGACAAATTTAGCACTGCTGATCCCATGAACTTTTTTAACATGGTCCCAGGACAATGGACGTGGATGCCTGAATGACTGTCCTGGGAGAAAGCAATTTCTCCTAAAACAAATGGGATGTTTGTTTGTAATCTTAGCATTAGCTTCTACTCCATTTCAGAAACAAACAGCAACAGCTCAACATACTCCTTCATTTAATTATACCTTTTCCCTGACAGTTACCATTCGCACTCACTCCTTATGGCTATGCCTTACATATTCTACTCTACCTATACCCTGAATGCCTTCTTAATCCCTGTGACTCAGCAACAGTCCCTAACAGGACAAGCATTTTACAAGGTCACAGTAAGGAGCAGTTTAATCCATGCAAAGAGGTTTTAAATGAACTTCTTCCACCAAACAAGACTACAAAGCAACAGCAGCTTGAAAACAATACAAAGACATAAATACTTAATTCCCAACCTTGGATCATGTTAGTGTTGACAACTGATGCACCCACTGAAAGCAAATTGGAGAAGATGCTTTCAAAAGAGAGAATATCCCACACAAAACTCATTTTTATATCACTTCTGCCATGACTGTCCCCCCCCCCCCATTTCCTACAGACTGACATGGAGTCAATGGATGCAGCCCTAGAACTTTTATTAGTAGATGTTTAGAACTGTGAATCCAAGAAAGATGACAAAGCCGGTAGGGAAACACATATTGCCTGAGTGAGGGACTAACATTAGAGGGATGGGGGTGAGGAGGGGAACACAACTAGGTTACAAGAGATACACTGCTTCCTGGCCTGCTCTGCCATTAACCCTAATCGCTCAGTAGATCCCCTGATGACTTATCATGGAAGTGTGAAAACCACTGCACGGGAGCCCACACACACCGGATTTCAGCTGTCAAGTCCAGCACATCTGAGGAACACCAAAAAAAAAACACCCCCAAAAGGAAAGCTTGCAACACCAAGCTTTGATGACTGCTGTAGGATAACAGAGACCGAGAACACCTCTTTGACTAAACAGAAAAGCTACTAGAAATTCCAGCATTTCTAAATGACACTTAAGAAAACTATGGAAACATTAGCCTTGCCCCATTTATTTGCAGCTTGCAATCAGTTACACTTTCTTCACTCATCACTTCACTATGCACAGCACATAATATTGGCAGTGGCCCAACAAAAGCAATGCCTGAGGAAATCAATTAGACGAGTTGCTGACAAAGGTTGAATCAAAAGCAACTCAGACCTAGCCATCACTAGGGCAGGCTGAAAGACCCATCTCTGCCATAGCTTTACTTCCCATAGTAACAACCTATGGACATCTACTTTAGAAGGCTGGGGAAGGATTCTAGGCACAATGCTCAGGTCACCCATCTGGAAAACCAGACAAAGCCCTCAAACTAGGGTGGCCATAGATAGAATTGCCTGGCAAGTTTGGTCTTAACAATTACCAATTCCTCCTCAAAAGAACGTATACTAGGAACAATCATCAGCACTGTCTTAACTTTAAAATAATGCAAAGAAGTTGGATCAATCCTGTTTTAACACAGAAACAGTTATGAGTTCACTACATGCTTTTCTATCACTCAAAAATGATTACTTTCACTTGATGTTCCAGATCAGGCAAATTCTTCAATACCTACCACCACCTTGTGGCTGAAGCTGAAAATACCAGGAGTCAGATAGATTTGTATTTTTATTAGAACTCAAAAGGTGGTGTCTGGATTACTAATCATCATACCCATTCTGAATAAACTCTCTTGACACCCCTTGTTGGTACACAATGAAGAGGGCTGCATAAAAACCATCCACATAAAGCCTCTAGATCTAAACAATAATCTCCATCTGCAACGGAGAATATTCTACTACAGCAGCTGCTACATATTTCCAATCAATGGGCCAACTCAGAATCAGCATTTTTGAGTGACCTGCTTAAAAATGCCTAGGTGTAGAAGTAGAGCGCTTCGAGGGAGGAGACAAGTCTCCCAGAACATTCATATATGCTGTCAAGCTTCCCTTCAAATTGCTCTCTTTGTAAAGGAGAGGAAAAAGCTGACAGGATGGAAGAATGGCTGAACGCTCTCTGTTGACATGTCGGCAGGCAGCTTTCAAGGAAAACGTACTTCAGTTCTGAAACTGAGAAATGGTTTTAAAACTGTTCTTCCCTATTTCTTTCCAAAGTGAGTCTCCAAGAACCACACTTTATGGTATCTACAGTTAAAGCAGGACTGCTTACTCTTACAGCCCTGTGTCTTGGAAACCTCCTGAAAACAGCACTTACAGTGTAACGTACATGTGTAACATGAGTAGTAAGGAAGAGATTACAAAACAAAAACAAATACAGAAAAAAAATTCAATATAAAATGTCAGTTTTGTATGCAAGGTTAACATGACCTTACATAGCTGGGACTATCCTACAAGATAACTAGGCTGAGCAATACTGGAAAGCAGCAATACTATAAAATGTCAAGTAAATAATTAGCTTGCTCTGAGTCAGGGATGTAGTTTACCAGAGTAACACTAAATCATCCAGTAGTAAGCTTTCATAATTACTGTGTGCCATGGCTATAAAGGGTTACATTTTCTGCACATACAGAATGCTCTTCAACCCCAGGTTGCAAGTATTTCTCCAACAAGAAAGACTCACCAAAAGTTGTGCCATCTTCACCCATAATACACTTCATGGAGGTGATGATTTGCTCCACAACAGGTGGCGACAATGATGTAGCATACACTGCGCTATGAGAATATGTGCGGAGATAATCAATCAGCTCCTGACAAAATATAAGAGACAGTCATATCATCATCCTAGAATCAGAGCTTTAAAGAAGCAGGCTTCAGTGACAACCACTCTCATAAAGTGATTGCAAAATGTCTCTCATACAGATGCACACCATTCAAAAGCTAAATAGAATGGATTGGGCTGTTCAAACAAGTACTTAAGACATTCAGTTACTACCATCAAATACAATTAAACTATTGACAACAGGTAAGCCATTCCTGTGTGTTCTACTCTGTTGCTGGGCGAGGTGAGTATTTATTCAAGTCAAACCTTTAATTCAAACTGACTTACTCAGCTGTGAGTCACAGCACTAGACTGAAACAAAATGCCTTGTGTACAGCTGAAATAATTTCAGACATGTTGTTTCAAGAAATTATTGCAATGTTGGAGAGGTACAAAAGAAGCAAGGCCTGTAAGTGCCTCTACTGACTTTGCCGGGGGACAGGGAAATTCCAAGCAGAGCACATCTGGGGATGGACACACAGGAAAGCTCTCATGTGGAGGACACTAAGATAACTGGTTTTGAAAATGCTAGCAGAACGGTTCTCCCACAGCATCTCAGGAAATGGAGGGTGTCAGCTGGAGGCCTCAGCTGCCTGTACACCAATGCCACAAGCATGGGGAACAAGCAGGAGCTAGCCAGCATTCCTGCTCTCTAATGGGCAATATGACCAGGTATGGATCACAGAGACCTAGTGGGACTCCTCACATGACTGGAGCGTAGTCGTAGAGGGCTAACGCCCTGCTCAGAAGGGAACATGCAGGAAAAAAAGGCAGAGGGGGAGCTCTCTATGTGAGAGAGCAGTACACTTCCCTGGAGGCTGACATTGGCCACAAAGAGAAGCAGCTTGACACCCTCTGGGTCAAGGTTGGGGGGAGGGTGCAAGGGGAAAGAGAGGAGACCTAACTGTGGGCATTTATTACAGGCCACCAAACCAAGGGGAGAAGCTTGACCTGGAGTTCTCTCAAGAACCGGCAGAAGCCGTGCGTACAAGGGACTTGGTTATCGCAAGCAACTTCAATTACTTGGACAGAGATTGGGAAGAACTCGGCTAGGTCAGATTGGCCATGCATCTTCTTAACTATAAAAAAAATAATCAAATCAAGGAGCTTTTTCTGAGCCAAGCAGTGCAAGGGCCAACCAGAGGTACCGCTCTCCCAGACTTGGTCTTGGAGAAAGGAGATGAGCTTGTGTGTGGCTGGAACATTGAGGGTAGCCTGGGAGACAGGTTTATTGTCCACTGCAAGGCTGACAAGTCAATTAGCAGGACTAAAATCCTGAACTTCAAAAACGCTGACTTTAATAGGCTCAGGGCATTAGTAGGGAAGGAAATGTGGGACCAGGGACGGAAGGCGAAGGGGGTGCACAAAGAACAGTTATTCCTCAAGGAAACGATCCTCAAAGCACAGAAGAAAACTATTCCCATGAAGAAGAAAGGTAGCAGGAGGGCTGCCAAGCCCTCCTGGCTCAATAGGGACATTGCAGTCCTCTTGAAAAAGAAAAAAAGAGACATACACACAGTGGAAGCTACGGACAGTCCTCAAGGAGGACTATACAACAGTGGTCTGCACTTGTAGGGAAATGATTAGGAAAGCTAAGGCAGTGACTGAGTTTAAGTTAGCCAAAGGAGTCAAGGACAATAGAAAGTCCTTCTTTAGGTATGTAGGGAGCAGAAGGAAAACAAACAGAAGTGTGGAGCCCCTGCTTAGCACCTCAGGACAGCAGGTAATGGACACTCAGGAAAAAAAATGAACTCCTGAATGCCCACTTTGCTTCAGTATTTCACCAGACCAAGAGGAAGCACAAGCAAGATAAGGATCACAGGGGGTATGGTGGGAATGACAGCCTTCCCACTGCAGATGCTGAGCTGGTGCAAAACCAACTAGAAGAGCTAGACATTTAAGGTAGCAGGACCAGATGGACTTCACCTAAGAGTGCTGATGGAGCCGGCTGAGATCACTGCAGAACCCCTGGCAAAACTCTTTTAGAAATCATGGCACACAGGGGAGATCCCTAATGACTGGAAGAGGGCCAACAATGTGCCCATCTTCAAGGAGGGAAATGGGAGGACCCAGGCAACTACAGGCCAATCACCTTAACCTCCATACCAAGGAAAATCCTAGAAAATCTATTTAAAAGAATTTATATGCAATAAGCTCGTTGAGGGTAAGATTCTGAACGACAGCCAGCATGGCTTTGTCGAGGGTAAGTCTTGTCTTACCAATTTCATCTCCTCCTCCTATGAACAGGTCACTCACCACCTGGACACAGGAAAGAAGGTCAACATTATATACCTAGACTTCCAAAAGGCTTTTGATCTAGTATCCCTGCTGCCTCTGCAGCTCAGGGCTCAGCTCTTAGCACACAGCTGGGCCCTGCTCCCAATCAGGCAACTCTACTTAATTGGCACTGGAGACAGCTGCTAGTAACAGAGTGCCCCATGCTCTGTTACAATCCCCTGCTCCTGTTTCAGTGCAGCATAAATAATGGCCGCAGGTATAAATTTAAAGATTCTACAAGTCCCTTTCTACCTCCCTCTTGTGAACTTGCCACTTCAGTGCACCTACTACTTTAGCTAGGAAATGAATGAGGTCACATGGGAGGTGAGTGCATCAGATCTAAAATGAAGTTACTCATCATTAAAACGTTCTTCTAAACCAGGGGTGTCCAACCTTTTTGAATGTGGGGCCAGATCACAAACTTTTTATCACCAGTGGGCTGGCGAGCCATATTCAAAGACCTCACAGGAAGTGATATCACATCAGGAAGTGATATCATGTGACCTTTGACACCAATGAAGCTGCAGGAAGTGACAAGGAAATGGGTCTGGAAATGTGGTTTAAAATCCAAAATAAAAACTATATAAAAGCAAGAATAACTAAAATAAACACTTTCACTTTTACTCACTTCTCAATGAATGAAAGAAGCATAATGCAAGTCGACAAATCAAACGTGGAAAATATATCAGCCAGAGTGGAAACTAATCAAAGCAACAAAATATGGGCATTTTTGAGAATAATCTTCAAGAAGATTTACTTTTATTGAATTAATAACTAGTTATGACTAAAGGTTACATAATAAAACCCTAGTTTTAAATGTTGACCATAATTTAAATAGCAACATCAGAAGGGTTTGTCAGCATCATCCAGTCTTAAAATAAAATTCCCCTTTTCTACACAGAGATTGATGGCAACATGAACCCTGACCGCTAGGGAAGCCCATCCAAAGATGTACTTCCTTCACACCTCCCTACTCATTTCTACAGGTTTTCCCAACACACCCTCTTCACCCCTCCCCCCCACACGCTCCCTATACCCTTCCCTACATTCATCCCTATACCCACTCCCAGCCCCCCCCACATCACTATGAATCCCCCCACACATGCACTCCTTGTTGACCTTTTCACCCCAATGCTGCCCCTGCACCCACACCCAACACAAATACAGGCAGCACTCGCCCACCAAAGTGTCAAGGGACCTGCATGCAACCTCTCACCCTCCTAAGATTCCAGTGATTCAATTGCTGGTAGCCTGCTTTTGAGCAAAGCGCATCTAGTGTAGGCCTCACGGTGTACCAGACCAGCAGCTCCGACTTTTAATAAGGGCTGGGCCATTAGGATCCCCAGTTGTGGCTGGACATAGAATGCCTCTGGGTCAGGCTCCTCCTGCCTCCCGCCCAGCCTGGCTCCAGCAACCATGCGCCCTGCAGCCCCGGCCTGGCCCTGAGATGCCCCCAGCTCCGCGCAGGAACTTACCTGTGCCTCTTGTCCACCATGCATGTGGGCAGGGTGTGGGCCATGCTGCAGCTCCCCCAGCCACGTGCTGGGGGCAAGGGGCAGAGCCAGAGAAGTAGTTCAGGCGCTGTCCCCAGATTGTTCAATCAGGCGCAGCTGGGGCAACTCCGCGCCACGCAGCCCTTGGGGCAGTGGCGGCAGGACCTGGCTCACGTGATGAGCCTGGCCCGGCACAGGTAAGATGCTCCCCTCCCCTCGCTGCCAGCTGGGGCCTGCAGGCCGGCCCTGCCCGCCTTGCCACTCCTGTGGAGCAGGTGCCTCAGGTCACATAAAATGGCTTGGCAGACCGTATGGCGGCCCATGAGCTGTATGTTGGACAAACCTGTTATAAACAGTTTCTCCTAAAGATCACTACAGTAAACATGCCTGCAGAAGCAGGCACATATTCTACCCTCCACAACCATAAAATAAAAATGGGACTACACAGATGAAACCAACAGAAGAATTTCCTCCCAGCATGTGAGAAGCTGGCAAAGTTTATTTTCTATGCCCTTTGGTGAGGGCTAAGAACAAAAGAAACGTATTTGTTGAAAGTGCACTCCTACCTAGTAGAAGTGGAACTTGAGTGGTCTGAGAGAGGTCATCCAGAGTATGTTGGTTAAAAAGCTGACAGGCTAGAAAGAATTGCACAGAAAGAGGGAATAAGGAGCTAGCCATCCTGGCAACAAGCCAGAGAGTGCAACAGGGCCACGTGTGGATGAACTGGTTGCAGATGGCATACAACTAAAGTTGTGATTTAACAGTGACCAAGTAGTAGAATTCCAGTCCAGGAGACAAATGCCTGACATCTGGAAGAATGCACTCAATAAAATCCAAAGAAGAGAAGTGTTGTACCTGTTCATGCCCTACAGGTTTCTTGGGACTCTACAGCAAGATTTCCCCCATAGAAAATAATGTCCTTGGAAGGTCCAATGAGCAAATGGAGGAAAGGCCTTGGCAAAAAGAAAAATCCTGATAGAACAGGATGAGAGAAAAGCAGTTGACATCATATACCTCAACTTCCAGAAAGCCTTTGACCTGGTATCCCATGAGGTACTGATCAGAAAACTGGAAGATATCAGGCTCAACTGCAGGACCATCAAATGGGTGCGAAACTGGTTGTGGGGCAGGATGCACAGAGTCCAAATGAATGGATCGATGTAGTCCTGGTGAGATGTGGGCAGCGGCGTACTCCAGGAGTCAGTACTTGGCGCAGTGCTGTTCAATATCTTTATCAACAACCTGGATGAGGGGGTGAAGAGCCCACTGGCCAAGTTTGCAGGCAACACCAAGATGGGGTTGTACGGACACACCAGCAGATAGGCTGCAGCCCAGGGCTGGTGGAATCATCTACCCTAGAGGTTTTCAAGAGAAAACTAGACAGTCACCTGGCTGGGGTCACCTGACCTCAGATGTCTTTCTCGCTCATGCAGGGGGCTGAACTCAGTGATCCTTTGGGGTCCCTTCCAGTCCTATGATTCTATGAATAGATACAACAGAATACTTTCTAGGCCTCTTCAGAGTTTAATTAGAACTAGAATCCTCTGGTGGAAGAAGATGGAAATCCATAAGATTCAAGGAAATATTTGAGAAATTAAATTAGGGGCACATCTCCTGGACTTAGCACTTCCACCTCCCACCAACTTTCATCTCACCGAAAGGTGCATAAATTGGGAACCAAGTACTAACCAGAAGAACTCAAAAACAGGTCAACTGTGAATGTTTTTATCAAGGTCTCCTGTTACAGAGCTTGGCAAGATTTCAGCTAAAAGCTACCTAAACAAGTTCCCACTTCCCATAGCAGTCAGGTCATCCACATTCACGAACACAAAGGAACAACTCAGTTCCTACCACAGTCTCATACTTACCTTCTTGCCTCCAATGTAACCTCCAGCACCTCCAAAGCTCTTGGTGAATGTTCCCATCATAATATCCACATCTCCAGGATTAAGTCCAAAGTATTCCACCACACCTCGTCCAGTGGGACCCAGAGCACCTATACTGTGAGCCTCGTCCAGATACAAATATGACTTGTACTTCTTCTTAAGAGCAATAACTTCAGGCAGGCGGACTATGGATCCTTCCATACTGTTGAAAAAGCAGAGAGCAAGTCAAGTTCAATTCAGCTGTAAATGGATTTAGTAGCTGGGGGCCCTTTTGAAAATTGTAAAATGGCTTAATTTTTTTTCTCCTCTCTTCCTTTGAACAGCTATCAGAATATCATTTAAACTCTCCCAGAAGACCACAATGTCTCTATGAAATATTTTCTGGCTGAAAGACTGGATTTGCATTTGCACTCAGTATTTATATCTCCTTGACAGTGGGTCACCAATGGACAAGGCAATTAATTCAAGCAGACTCAAAAGGAGTAGGGATGGCAGAATATCACAATGCAAGGGAAAATATACAGCAATGTTTACACACAGAGAATACATTGCTCCTTCACACCACCCTCGTAAACAAGGGTCTTATGTTGTTATTTGCCAAGTTGACATTTTTGGTTCCCCTCATAAGTGCTGACCAGGCATGGTCAGGGTCTTCACCAAGAGAACAAAACCACTTAATTCTTGTACTGGAAGGCATCATAAGCCAAGGGCCAAGACAACTCATCCAGGAACTCCCAACTCCCGTAGGCAAACTTTGTGTGTTGCCATCTAATCCCATTAGCCCGCTAACAGAGAATCTCCAGAAAGGAATGGAGAGGGTTCAAAACACCCTTGAAGACCTCTGCTCCAAGACTGGGCATGTCATATATAAATTCAATTAGATTAATTACCATTTGTGCAGTGCACTAGAGATGAGAAGTGCTCTAGCAGGGCACTTGAACAGTTAACAGGTGAGAAGTGATAAAATGTAGTATAAGTCTAAAACAAAAGGTTTCCTTCAATGGAAACAGTTGGGAATTGTTCATATCAGCCACCAACTGCTGGATGTTTTAGCAATGAAACCCAAACCCTGACAGCTAAAGTGTAAGCAATACAGGGAAGAGCCTGCACCTGTATATTCCTTCCACAAGTATAAGGATTTTTTTCCAAGGTCTGCGTGTGCGAGGTTGTCCATGCACAATGGCATCTTTGAGCAGCTTCTCCAGGCTTTGCATATCTGCACAAAAACAGCAGCACAGTTACACTTGACCAAGCAGCACTTTACTATACACTCATTGTAGCTGGAGCTTTGTTATGACTGGACCTAATAGAACCCAAAATAAGGACACAATTACCCTCCATTTTGAAGAGTAGCCTAGAGATGCTACAGATCAGGGCTGTTCAACTGGCAGCCCACAGGCTGCTGTCTGGCTCTCATCCCTACAATGCTCCTGTTGCTAAGGTAGTAGTGGTCTCTGGGGCAGTGCAGAATGGCAGTAGAGGTTCCAGGGGCCCCTGCAGGACACAGCCCTCAATAGGAAATGAACAGGGCATCAGTGGTGGCTTGTGCCACTGGGCAGCTGATGTCCAAGCTGACACTGGTACAGCAGCAGCAGTAGTATGAACTGCCTTCAGTGTGCAAATATCCTGGGAAGATGAGACTTTTTTCCCTCTTAACCATCCTGGGTGCTGAATGAGCTTAATATGACTCCATCAGGAACAGACAGGTAACTTGAAAGTAAAAGGGGAGAGAAACAGGTTCGGAGCTGGAGAGGGAGGGAAGAAGAGTCTTTAATGATGGCAAAGAAATACAAATTAATTCAATGGTAATGGGAGAAAAGCAAGACTGAGAAAAGAAATAAATGGTCAACTGAGAGGCTGGGTTGAAAACTTTATGCCAGAAATCAAGCAGAGTTGAATGGAGATGGAGAGAATAGATTTAGTGGAAGAAGTCTGGGTAGTTATAGGCCTGTAGAAATACTGAAGCAAAGATGAGAAGGAAGCATAAGAATCAAAAATAGGGTTAGGGTAGAGGGTCACAATACAGCAGGGAGCCAGCCAACATGGAAATGGAGAGCTCCAAGCAACAGCGTAAGATGTCAGTAGTCCAGAATGAGTAATGGTGCAAGTGACAGGATAGGAGGCAAAGGGAGGGGGTAATGTTGAGCAAGGTCAGACTATGCAGTGTGCTTTCTTTCTACACAGATAACAGATGGAGTTGAGAGAACAGCTAAAGTAAATAGATATTGTACAAGTCAATCCAAAATAGAAACTGAAGAGGTGGAAGCACATTGGAGCTGGGGTCATCAGTTTGAAAGTTGAAGTGACAGTGTGTGCCACGAATGAAAACAGGAAGTAGTGGGGGAGGGGGGACAGTAGGAAAGAGACAAGCAAATGATCATGAAAAGTAGAGGTAGGAGAGTGATTCTGGAAAGTAACAGTGGGAAAGACTAAAGGAAAAAAACAAACACACAATGAACCAAAAAAAAAGAATGAACCAAAAAAAAAGGTGAGAGGAGATGTTCAGTGCACTAGTAATGGAAAGATCAGTTTAAAGCAAGGAACCTGGAGACAAGGATTCCAAAGGTCTACAGCAGTGAAAGAAGGGAGCTGGGAAGAGCAGAAGGGCAAAAGGCTAGAGGCAAGTCTGGCAGAATTAGGCCACAAACCAACAGCAAGGGCAGGCACAGAATGAGGTGGAGAAAGGTTTGACAAAGTGTTTGAAGATGGAAATGAAGAGGGAGTAGTAGGAAGCAGGAGTCAAAATATGGATGTTTGTAGAAGCAAAGGGTAAAAGGAGGTGGGCAAAGTAGAAGGCAGAAGGACTGCAGGGGAGACTAAAGGAAAATGAGGACAGACAATTGTATGAAGTGGCAAGAATGGCAGGAGACAGGTTCAGATACAGAACTGGTGAGGGTTGTGCTCTTGGTTTTTGAAAGCCCAGCTTGTTGCACACACAACACATCCCCACCCCCCAGCCTCACATTCCCCCACAGCTCCTATGCACTACTTTTTCATGCCCCCTTTTTAGGGACTCTTTACAATTCCTTCTACTATCTCCCCCTTTGTCAGGGGCTCTATCAGCACCTCTATACCCACTTCACATATGTCTTCCAACATATGTACCGTGCACCCCCATTCCTCTTTACTAGGGTCTTCCATTCCCATCACCAGTGGCTCCAAGGCATATCCTCTTCCATCAACAATTGCTGGTTTTGGAGAAGGGAGTCACAGGGCAGTGGCATAACAAATAGAGTTGGCACCCAGGGCAAATCCTGCAGGAGTGGAGGGGAAAGTGGTTCCAAGAACAGGGGCAGGATCAGAACAGGACAGGACAGCAAGTCTTACCCATGCTGTGCTGTTGCTGCTCTTAAAGCAGTAGCAACAGCCAGGAACTGTTTTGTAGTTACTGGCATGATGGGACTGCTGAGGTGCAGGCACCGTAGGGGTTGGGGGGCCAATTCTGGTGCCTGGGGCAGATGCTCCTTTTACCCATCCCTACTTACACTACTGTCACAGAGTGTCAACAAGTTAAAATTATTGTTCATGGAATGTGAATCAAGAAAAGCAACTAACAGTGTCAATCCAGGTCTTGCTACCTCATTATTTCCTCAGTGCTAGCAGCTCCCAGAGCCTTTAATTAATTACTGACAATGGGTTTCCCAGCGGAAATTCAGATTCATGCAACCAGAGGCCAGATTCTGTTCCCTCATTAGGTATCCAATTCTATTCTACCCTGTATTAGTCCTTGAAACAGAGGCATAAGCACATCTACTTTGAGTCACCATCTTAAGGGTAACATGCCTATGTTACAAATCTCACAAGGACCCACCCAAGTGTTTTTTCAAGGACTTCAGCAGTGTGGAACAGAATTGCACCCAGGTACCTAAATCTACTTAGATTCCCAGTAGGTGGACTACAACCTGGCTTTAAGTGCCCAGTAAAGACAGAGTCTGACTTGTCAGGGATGTAATAGGGTGGAGTCCTCATCACGTCACTCACTGTTGTGTTTGAAGATTCTAATAGTTGCTCCCGATAATCTTGCTCCAAGTACTAGTGATGCATGATTCAGTTCATCACTCAATATCAGGCAGCCCTGAATAAGGAGAGAAAAAAAGGCAAACAACTGAACAGACTGAGTTTAATAGTTGACTGTCTAGTATTTTCAAGTTTTAAATCACTTCACTGTCAAGTTCAATGGTAGTGACTGCCTGAATGGCAGCAGAGGTAATAAATACTGATAACTGAAAAAACCCCCCAAAAAAATCAACAACTTAGTCATATCTTAACACTTTAGGTAGCAAGTCAACTAAGGATCAACAAATGTTTTACAAACAAGCAATACTAGCTGTATTCTACAGGCAAACAGAGGAAGGAGCCACTTGCTGAAGGTCTCTGAATAAAAATCAATGGCAATGTCACAAAATTAAATCCAAACCAACCAAATCCCTAACCTGTGTCCTAGTAACAGAACCATGCTTCTCCCTACCATAGAAAAGTAGTAAGTGAGGTACCTTATAGATCACACTTTGAGCACCAAGTTGAACTAACTTTTTTAATGATCTAGAGTACACTGTAGGCTGAAGTCTCATGCAACAATAGCAAGTAAAGGAAAAAAGACTGAAGTTGTAGAACATGGTATTTCTTCAAGATTAGAAAGCAAACAACTTCAGTTTAGTTTAAGCAATTTGGGGAAAATAATTTCTTGCATTAAAGTGGGACAGAGCTGCTTAGACAGCAGCACTTAAGGCCAGGTTAACATTATGTGAACTGCACACTAGTTTGAAGATCAGATTATTAACAGGTTTATGCAGAAAGAAGGGGGTCTGTAAGTTTGAACAACTTTTAGATGATTTTCAAATACTGTCATCTATTTCTATAACATTGCACCAAATCAAATAGCTTTAAAGCTTAAAATTAAGGACAAAGACAGATGAACACAGCCCACACCATAAGTTATATTTGTTCCGTTTACCAGTATGAGTTACATAAATGAAGGACAGCTATCCCAAGCTAACTGCATACATTACATAATTTTTATTATGCCTTGCCACTAGATAAAACCTATTAAACAGCCTGAAGAGATTTCCATATGAAGAAACTGGAAAAAAAAAATAGGATTTCAGTTTAGACAGCAAACCTTCCAGAAGAACACAAAATAAGAGATCCAGAAGAGGTTAAATTAGCATGCCTTAAATCTTTTCTTATCAAAGGGGGATATTCGATTAAATGAAGGCAATGAATTTATAAGTGATAAAAAGAAAGTGAAGAAATAACTACTGCCCATATTCAAAGGTAGGACAACTCAAAGAAACTACAGCCCAATCTGATAAAGTAATTCCTTGTGTTCACATGCAACTGCATAGAAATGCTTCTGTACTGCGATAAGTGCGGTGAGACCACTTGTTTATTTTTATTCAAAGCATAAATTTCTCTCCTTGTCCAGGGACCAGCACTAATTCATTGGAAACTATTCTGCCTGTACTTATCACTAGTAACAGAACTGTGTGTGTATTTCAATGACCTGTCATCAAGATCATAAATTGAGAACAAGAATACAACAGGGCATGCATAAACAGCAAGTGAAAGAGAAAGCCATTCCATAATGGGCGGTGCTACACATCATATACAGGTAATCTACACAAACCTAAACACCCAGCAGTGTAAGGTGGTGAATCCTGAGTCAGTCTAAAAATAATCTAATTCACCTTTTGCCCAGAGTGAGATAAGACTATTCAAATGGTGGCAAGTTAAACCCAGCACACTGTCCTCATCAAGCAGTCCCAAACTTAGCCATACTCCACAAGAAAAGCATTAGCATCTCTATTAGGCAATGAGACTAAGGTTTGCTAATAAGCTGGTATTAACACAAAAGCAGGGAACGGGAAGTTTCAAAGACTGCCCAACTCTGCTTGAGACTTTCTGGATAATCTGCAGTTTTAAATCACCAGCCTGGTTGGACAGTAACTTACCTATAAGCTAATGATTGTTAACAGTGGGGGTCCACACCCAGTGCAAACTTGTAATGAAGAGAGGATAGCTACTGGTGTAAAATGGACACAACTACTTTGTATCATGCTTTGACAGTGCTGAAAGGAACTGTCCTATCTACCGACTACACTGGTTCATTCAGACCAGCTGCTGACAGCCCACAGTTAGCAACAGATGAATTTCTCACCTTCAAGCTCCTCTTGCTAGCAAGGTCAATTTTACTACATGTCAAACTCACTTGGCCCTGCAGGCCATATCTTCTGGCCTGTAGGGCCAGCAATCTGTCAGCAGCAGCATTAAAATCGCTGCTCCTGCTCCTCCCAGCACCAAAATTCCCAACCTCACAGGCCAGATGCTGCTGCTCACTACTAAGGGCTTGGCCTGTTGAGGTCCCCAATGGAGTTGGACATTTGGCAGCAGAGTCAACTGCCACAGCTCTACTGTTCCAATTAAACGCTGCTGTCTCCTCATCCCACTACCAGATTTCTGGCCTCAGGAGCAGCTCTGTAGGGCAGAAGAGGCAGCTCTGAAGACCGAATCTTTGACACCTTGGCTCACAGGATAAGATTTGGTCTTTTACTGTACTCAGGTCACATCACAGATGGAGGTGGTTAGAGCTGTGTTAGTCTGAAAAGGCAGAAGGCAGGTCAGGATGGCAGTTTAGAGACTAACTTGTTTAGACGCATGAACTTTCAGACAACAACTTACTTCACTGTATATTCCTACAATCTGATGGTTTACATCGTCTACAAAAGCTAATGCTTCTCTGAATGAGTTAGTCTCTGTGGTGCTACCCAGCTCACCACAAATGGAGGATCAAGATATAACAAAAGCAAGAATCTGAGCCATCTGAAGAACAGGAAGAGGAAATAAACACTCAGGCCACTTGTGACTAACACAGTTCCAGTTATTTGTATTTAAAGCTAATAAAGTGCAATCTAAGTACTTCACTGTGGTGTAAACAATGGAAGGCAGAGTCTTGGTAGTGATGTTTTAATGAATTACTCTTCTAGGCATTTGATGCTACAGTAAGTGCTGCTAAAAAGTAATGAACAAGGATTCTTTGGGTGATCTTTTTTTATTGGACCAACTGCATAGCTGGGATAGTTAGATGAGCTTTTCTGTGTAACCAAAGAAACCCCAACTTCTCAATTCCTGGACCATCAGAGCCACAACATCACTTTGGCTTGCTATACATGTGCACAGAACCAGCTCCAATGCGCTGCAAACCCAGTGTGTCCAAGCAGACTCAATTAATCAAGTCTGCCAGAGCACTGAAATTGGCAAGCTCCGGCGGCCTTCCAGGTCACATGTATTAGTGTTGCAGTGCATCTCCACACTGAAGAAAATGGCAGCAGGGTGCTTCGAATAAAAAGCATTTGATGAGCTTTAGTTCAAAGTGCCTCGCTGCCATTTTTTCAGCACAGGGACATACAGCAACACTGATACAAGTGACGCATGGGAGCTCTTAAGTAGCACAGCTTGCTAATTAAAGCACCCTGAGCCGCATCCCACAGCACATGTAAAAATGCCCTTTAACACTATAATTTTTGCCATACTCAAAGAGGCACAGGATACAATACAGAAAGTTTATTCAGTCTGTATGGTCCATGTTTCAAGGAACTTCCATTCTAGAATTGAAGCAGGACAAGCAAGGGGAGCATAAATATAAGGGTGCAGGAGTTCAGGGGACAAAGACTACATGCTGTCATAAGGACTCTTTCTGGAGGCATGCAAACACTGCCAAGTAGTGTGTACAAGGGGAACTAGGAAACACCAACCAGATGCCCCTCTGAGCAACAGCTGCCTCTCCCTTGCTGCTATTTGGCCAGCAGGATGCATGCGCTTTGTGAACTGACAAAGTCTCCATTATAGGTCTGTAACTGCAGGAGCACGACATGACAATGCAGAATTTGAGAGCTGTGTAAACTTAAGAAAGCTTAATCATGCAGTTCCCAATTCATTATAGACTGAACATAAACAAATTAATAACTTGACAGCCACGAGAACACCTTGAAGTGTTCAGAACTGCAGAACAAAATCAGCTTGAGAACTCTGCCAGAAAGAACATACCTTTTGCATTTTATAATTACTGAATGCTGTTAACTATTGTGAAGCTGAATTACAGACAGGTCACAATCTATGCGTTACTGCTACAGTAAAGAAAGAATTAAAACTTCACTGAAGACCTAAAAGCGTAAGACCAAAAGGAGCCTTCCCAAGTCATCAAATTCATTCCCCTGCATATGCAGGCAATCATTAACCCAAGGACTCTCCATAAACCACCCTTTCAAATCCTCAGGTTAGAAATATAGAATCAGAGAAAGTTAGGGTTGCAAGAGACTTCAGGAGGTGATCTAGTCTAACCCCAGCTCAAAGCAGGACCGGCCCCAACTAGATCATCCCACCCAAAGCTTTGTCTAGCTGGGTTTTGAAAGCCGCCAAGGATGGAGCTTGCACCACCTCTGGGTGACCTGTTCTGGTGTGTTTTACTACCCTCTGAGGAGGAAAAATTGTCCCCAGTATTTAAGCTAAATTTCCCTTGCTGCAACTTGAGACTATTGTTCCTTGTTCTGTCATCTGCCACCACTAAGAACAGTCTGGCTCTATCCTTTTTCAAACCCCCTTCAGGTAGCTGAAGGCTGCCATTAAAGTTCCTCCTCAGTCTTTTCTCTAAACTAAATAAGCCCAGTTCCCTCAATCTTTCCTTATAAGCAGGGATCCTGGTTTTCCATGACCAAAAAAAAAAAAAAAATCACAAATTCTCTGATAAAAAAAATTGCAAATTCTCTGATAAAAATCCCAAAATCTGTGGTTAAAATTAAATGCCCCCACATCCCTGCTGGTGTCCCTCACTCCACTCCCTCACAACCCCCCAGCCCTGCTTGTGCCCCTTGCCCCCCACCCACAGCTCCTGCTCCCCAGCCCTGCTGGCGGGGGCCTCCAGCTGCCAGAGCTACGGGGCCAAGGACCCAGGTCCGCGGGCCCCTGTCCCCAGTGGAAGGCAGCGGCTGCTACAAAAGGAGCAGGAGCTAGCTCCCCACCTGCTGCTGCCTGCTGCAGCCTCAGGCAAGGCCAGCTCCCGGTGGCAGCGTGCACTCCTGGGGACCTATACCCCCCCCCCAGATCTGTGTCAGGGGTGGGGGCAGGATGGCCGTGCACTACCCCCATGCATGCAGAGGAAGCGTGGCCAGGGCAGCACGGAACTTGCAGGAGCAGGCAGCTTTCGTGCATGGTCCCACTGTGGCCTGCCACGCCAGTTGCACATGCTGCACTCTGGAGAGTCTAGGAGATGGCAGCAGGGTGGGGAGCACAGCTTTTGTGACCCAGGGTTTGCAGCTGGCCAGGCACTCCAGCCGGGAGAGGGTTTGCAGCCTGCCTGCTGCCAACCAGAGTGCTTGGCTGGCTGGAAAACCCTGCCACTCCCAGTCAAATGCAAATTCCCCCTCCTGGCTAGGGAGTCCAAAGCTGGCTAGGGGCTGAGGAAGCGGGGAGGTTTGCAGCTGGCCAGGAGCAGCAGGGGTTTCCAGCCAGTTGAGCATGCCTGCAGAGAGCAGGGAGGCTACAAATCCCCTCCCAGCTGGAGTGCCTGGCTTGCTGCAAACCTCCCTCAGCCCCCTAGTCAGCTTCCCTCCCAGCCCTGCCCCACAACCCCCAAACCCCACTTCCCTCCAGCAAGAAGAGGGAGCCTGAAGCAACATCCAGTAAGTGTGCTGGGCCCTGCCCTTCCCCCTTCCTTCCCCTCCCAGCAGGGTTGAAGGTTTCCCCGCCCCTTTTGCAAACAGCTCCAGGAGGCTGGAACTCTGCCGCCTGCAGAGCTCTTTAAAAAAGGGCGAAATCTATGGGTTTCTCTTCTAAAAGGGAAAATCCATGGTTTTTTTCTGTTTTTCCATGGGAAACGGAAAGCCAGGATCCCTACTCATAAGTCATGTCCCCCAGCCCCCTCACCATTTTTGCTGCCTTCTGCTGGACTCTTTCCAATTTGTCCACATCCTTTCTGTAATGGGGGGCCCAAAACTGAACACACTTCTCCAGATGTGGCCTCACCAGTGCTGAATAGAGGGGAAGAATCACTTCCCTGGGCCTACTGGCAACGCATCTACCACTGCAGCCCAGTATGTGGCTAGCCTTCTTGGCAAGAAAGGCACACTGTTGGCTCATATTCAGCTTCTTGTCCACTGTAACCCCCAGGTCCTTTTCTGCAGAGCTGCTGCCCAGCCAGTCAGCCCCAGCCAGTACTTGTGAATGAGAATGTTCCATCCTAAGTGCAGGGCTTAACACTTGCCCTTGCTGAACCTCCTGAGATTTCTTTTGGCCTAATTCTCTAATTTGTCTAAGCCACTGAGTCCTAGGCATACCCTCTAGTGCATCTACTACTCCCCCCAGCTTGGTGTCATCTGCAAACTTGCTGAGGGTGCACTCTATGCCATCTTCCAGGTCACTGATGAAGACATTGAACAAAACCAGGTTCAGGACCAACCTCTGGGGAACTCCCTTGATACCAGCTGCCAACTAGACATCGAGCTATTGACTACTACTCTGAGCCCTATGCTCCAGCCAGTTTTCTATCCACCTTACAATCCATTCATCCAGCCAGCCCGTACTTCTTTAGCTTGCCTGTGAGAATGCTGTGGGAGACTATCAAAAGCCTTGCTAAAAATTCAAGGTACGCCACATCCACTAGTCTCCCCACATCCACAGAGCCAGTCCCCTCATCATAGAAGGCAATCAGATTGGTCAGGCATGACTTGCCCCTGGTGAATCCATGCTAACTGTTCCTAATCACCTTTTTCTCTTCCAAGTGCTTAGAAATGGATTCCCTGAGGATATGGCTCCATGATTTTTTCAAAGACTGAGGCAAGGTTGACTGGTCTGTAGTTCCCTGGATCCCCCTTCTCTTTCTTAAATATGGCACTATGTCTGCCCTTTTCCAGAACCTCTCCTGGTCGCCATGATTTTTCAGAGATGATGGCCAATAGCTCTGTAATCACAGCAGCCAACTCCCTCAGCGCTCTCAGGTGCTTCCCATCTGGCCCCATGTATGTCGCCAAAAGAAGTGGATTGGTTGTTTTGATGTACTGGCACAGATTATCTGCTCCACTGGGCAAAACAGATTGCCCCTTGTCTTGCCCTTGATGGTGCAAGATCAGGGGCAATGAGATCTCTCCACTTTCCCCACCCAGCCAGACCCATCTACAGCAATCACAGGCAAGCACTGTAACTTGAGTACCACAAGTATTTAAAAGCAACATCCAGCTGGGAAGAAGGTACTAACTTGATCAGCTAACAGGTAGTTTGTATGTATAAGAACAGGTATGCTACACTTAGCATTTGGATTCTCTCAAAGGATACAGAAATGCTGACTATATCTACTTCCTTCAGGGCTCCTTCCATGGGAGAAGGCGATAGTATATTAAAAAACCCCTACATGGATGGAACTACACAAATGGATGGCCTACAGATAAAGATCAAAAGCACACAATTAGTGTGTACAAGACCATAAATCTTCTGAACAGTGCAAGGAGTAAAAAGCAGCAAGTGCTGCTTCACGAGACTAACAAAGAAGTAGAAGAGGAGACAATAATCAAAACTTAGATGAGGCTTACAATGATGAGACATCATTTTAAAAACAGTTACCTAATCTTAACCAAACAGGACAAAATAAAGACTTATGTAAATATACCAGGGAAAATTTAGGAGAGAAACAGGCTTTTTGTTAAGGTAGCATGAGAACAGGGGCATCTCAATATAGCTAAAGAGTCTTTAAAGCCTTCAATTAAAAGTAGCATCTTTTGTCAACTCCAGCAGTTCTGGATTGTATATTATCCTTGCTGTGATACTAGTTTATATTTCTCCCAAATAGCCTCTTCCAACTCCTAAGCCTCTCTCTTTCCTCCTCAATGTTCTACTATTGCTAGCTTGTTACATCCTCATAAAATTAAAAGATTTGAGAATAAATGGAGTAGAAAACTCAACTGTTTATATAATCTATTACTGGGTCCGAGTTGAAATACTTTGAAAATTCTCTTCTTCACTGCACTATACAAACAATCCCACAGAAGTGAGAATTATTCCTGGCAATGGTTAACTAGTACAAAATGTAAAACAATTAAGTCTCTTGGATGAGAGGCATTACATAAATGCAAAGTAATTTATTCATTTTGTAAATTATTTAATACATTTCAATACTTTGACTTGATTACTTCAAGTGACATAATTTAAAACACTTTGAAGACAACTATGAAACCTAGGAGGAAGAACACTTTCAATTGTAAGCCTAGTCTAAGATGTGAATCGAGTCACACCAGAAGCTTAGCCAGGAAACAATGGAATATTCAAGTTTATCCTTTAATATAATAACTAGTCTTCATGGTGCTGAAAAGAGCTCAACAATAAAAACCAATGCCATGGTACCTTCCTTGTCTAAGGACAGCTGTTCTATCTTAATAAACAATGATCTGAAGTTGAAAAGAGTGAAACTGAGCAAAAACTTCCAGCTTCACTACTACCCACAATACCCTGAACTTAATCCATGTAACCTTTCACAACATCAGTTTCACTTTTGTGGCTTAGAACAGTGAACTGCATCAAAAGCAGGCAGAAACTGAAATCAGTCAAGGGGAAAACCACCCAAGATGACAGGATATTTGTAAAATGTATTTGTAAAATGTTAACATTAAAGCAAAGAAATTAGAGTGGTCCAAGGGGAGCACCTGGTCCATGGACGCATAGAAATAAGCTTGAAAGGGAACCAAAAGCCCCTCACACAGAAGGTATTCAAATCCAAACAGGAGATAGCAAGAGAACATGCTTCATTGCAAAAGGATGGATTAAATGAGGTCCATCTTAATTAGAAGGTAAGTGGGGTGGAGGAACCGGCGCAGCTGAGGAGGATCCAGAGGGGGAGCTCCCTGGATCCTTTCTGATTGAGCCGGCAGGGAGCCGCACTCCCGAGCTGCATGCTCTGTAAGGGTGTGCCGGTGGGCAAGCAGGAGGGCCAGAAGGAAGTCTTCGGCAAGGAAGAGGAGGTGGCCCACGGGGGGATGGCAACACCCTGCCCCCCTGCTTGTGGGGGATGCCCCGTAGGCCAGGGAGTAGGCGTCTCCCCACCTGTCCCACATGTGCCCTTCTTTGGGCCTTGGAGGGGCAGGTGAGTGAGCTCTAGGCAGAGGTTAGCAGGCTGAGGGGGATCAGGGAGGCAGAGGATAAAACTGACAGGTATTTCCATTCTCCACAGGGCCAAACAAAGTGGAGAAGCACCCCGGGTGGTGCCTTCCACAACGGAATGACAGAAGGTTCCCTCCAGAGCCAGGGTTGCTCGCAGCAGAGCAGTATCAGCTCTCCCAGTCCAGCTGGGGAACAGGTATGAGACCCTGGCAACATTGGAGGAGGAAGAAGGGGAGGAGGCAACCCTTGAAGAGGAGGCCACTCCATGCACAGCACAGACTGGAGGAGGCCAGAACACCCAGAGGAAGAAGAGACGCTGGGTGCTTGTCATAGGCGACTCCATCCTGAGGGGAACAGAGAAGCCCATCTGTTGACCTGATCCCATGACACGTGAGGTCTCCTGTCCGCCCGGAGCTCAGATACAGGATGTGACATAGATGATCCCAGACCTTATCTGGCCCACTGATTATTACCCCATGGTCCTAATCCATGTGGACACTAACGATGCGGCCGGGAACAGTCTGGATCACCTCATGAAGGACTACAAGGTTCTGGGAGCCAAGCTGAAGGAGACAGGGGCACAGATGGTCTTCTCCTCTGTCCTCCCAGTGAGCAGACATGGACAATGCCATGAAACCTGCATCAGGGAGGTCAACTTACAGTTTCGGAGCTGGTGTTACAATGAGCTTCGGCTTTTCAGACTTCTGAACAAGAGATGTGCTCGGGTGGGATGGGCTTCATCTCTCCCCCAAAGGTAAGCATGTGTTCTCTTTCAAGTTGGCTGATCTAAACTAGGTTCGTCGGGGGGGGGGGGGGGGAAGGGAGGACAAGGACGAAGGTATTTACACAGCACTGAACCATGAGATACTTACCTGGGCTGATCTTGTGGGTATCAAAGAACCTATTAGACAGCAGTATAGGGTGTTCCGGGGCAGCCACCAGGGGAATTAAGTGTATATATACAAATGCCAGGAGCATGAGAAACAAGCAAGAGGATCTAGAACTCTTGCTTGCGAGCAATAACTTTGACCTAGTGGGTCTAACTGAAAGCTAGGGGGATCTCTACTTATGACTGGGTGGTAGGAATAGAGGGCTATAGGTTGTACAGGAGAGACAGAGAAGGGAAAAAAGAGAGGGTGTTGCTCTCTCTGTCAAAGAACAGTACACATCTTCCCTAATCAAACTGGGATTACAGGACGGATAAGCAGAGACTTCGTGGGTTAGGATGCAAGGGGGTCAGGGGACAGGGACCTGGTGGTAAGGGTCTACTACACACCTCCGCACCAGGAGGATGACGTAGATGGGGAATTTTCCAGGCAGCTCTCAGAGGCTGTGCAGTCTAGAGGTATGGTAGTCATGGGAGACCTTAACTACCCAGACATATCTTGGGAGGAACAGTCAGCTAGATCTAACCACTCATGCAGGTTCTTAACCTGTATTCAGGACCTGCACCTGAGACAGAAGGTAAGGAGTCCCACCAGGGGTAACGCCTTGCTTGACTTGGTGTTGGCCACAGGGGCATGACCTGGTGGGGGAACTGCAGATTCAAGGCAACTTAGGGGACAGCGATCACCAAATGATAAAATTCAGAGAAGGGCAGGCACTATACCTAGCAGGACACAGGTGCTAAACTTTAAAATGGCTGACTTTAACAGGCTCAGGGGATTGGTTAGCAGGGTACTAGGAACAAAGAGCCTAGATGCTTTGGGGGGTCCAGGAGGGGTGGTCATTCCTCAAGGATACCATTTTTTGGGCTCAGTAAGACAATCCCATGGCAGAGGAAAGGGGGCAAAAGGGCCAGGAAGCTCCTATGGCTAACCAGGGTCATCCAGGATACCTTATGGGCAAAAAAGTAGCATACAGGAAGTGGAAGCAGAGAGTGGCTAGCAAGGAAGAGTACACTTCCTTGGCCTGCACCTGCAGGGCCTCACAGTCAGGAAGGCCAACACAGCTCTAGAACTCAGACTACCGGCCGTCCCTCTTAATCATGGCCCCAGTTCCGAAAACCAACAAAATAGAACCGGAGTCCTATTCCATTATTCCTAGCTGGAGTATTCCGGCGACCAGCCTGCTT